>NC_058406.1:49371701-49513248 GCF_002201575.2 Neomonachus schauinslandi
AGCGTCTGCCTTCGGCTCAGGTCATGATCCCAGGTTCCTGGGATCGAGCCCCGTGTCGGGCTCCCTCCTCGGCGGGAAGCCTGCTTCTCCCTCTCCCACTCCCCCTGCTTGTGTTCCCTCTCTTGCTGTGTCTCTCTCTGTCAAATAAATAAATAAAATCTTTAAAAAAAAAAAAAAAGAAAAGAAATTGCTTTTAATACTTCACCATTGAATATGATGTGTGCTGTAAATGTTTGTAGATAATCCTTCAAGTTAAGGAAGTACCCCTTTCATTCTTATTTTGCTAAGAATTTTTTTTTTTAAGATTTTATTTATTTATTTGACAGAAACAGAGCGAGAGAGGGAACACAAGCAGGGGGAGTGGGAGAGGGAGAAGCAGGCTTCCCGTGGAGCAGGGAGCCTGATGCAGGGCTCGATCCCAGGACCCTGGGATCCTGACCAGAGCAGAAAGCAGACACTTAATGACTGAGCCACCCAAGTGCCCCTTTGCTAAGAATTTTTATCATGAATGGCATTGGCATTGAATTTTATCAGATGTATTATCCATTCACTGAAATAATTGTGTATGTGTACCTTTTTTTCTCCTTGAATCCCTTAATGTGGTAAATTATAGTAATAGATTTCATAATCTCAGACCAATCTTGAATTCTTGGATTAAACTTAATTTGATCATTCCCCCCCCCCCCCCATTGCTGGCATTATTTCCTTTAGAATTTTTGCATCTGTGGCTAGGAATGAAATTGGCCTGGAATTTCCCATTTAAGTGCTATTCTATTTGCTTTTGAATATATGAGACTGCTAAAATGAATAGTAGGTGTATTTCTTCTTTTTTCATTCTCTGAGCATTTGTGTAAAGCGGTAATTATTCATTCCTTAAGTCTTTGGTCACACTAGCCTGTGAAGCCATTTTGGGCCTGGGTTTTCTATGTGGGAAAAATCTAAAATGCTTATTGGTTCTTTAATAATTATGGAACAATTCAGATTTTTCTATTTCACCTGGAGTCAGTTATGTCAGTTATGGTTATTGATTCTTTTCTAAGAATATTGATATCACTTAATTTTTTACATTTGTTGGTATAAAGTTTATCTTTTTTTTTTTTTAGATTTCATTTATTTATTTGACAGAGAGCACAAGCAGGGGGAGTGGCAGGCAGAGGCAGAGGGACAGGGAGAAGCAGGCTCCTCGCTGAGCAGAGAGCCTGACAGGGGGCGCGGTCCTAGGACCCGGAAATCATGATCTAAGCTGAAGGCAAGAGGCTTAACCGACTGAGCCACCCAGGTGCCCCAAAGTTGTTTATTAGCTTGAATTATCCATGCTCTATCCATAGTTCTTTTCTTTTTTTAATATTTTATTTATTTATTTGAGAAACAGTGAGAACTAGAGAGAGAGAGCACACACACAGAGGGAGAAGGGGAGAGAGAAGCAGACTCCCTGCGGAGCAAGGAGCCTGATGCGGGACTTGATCCCAGAACGCTGGGATCGTGACTTGAGCCGAAGGTGGACATTTAACCGACTGAGTCACCCAGGCATCCTTTTGTTCTCATCTTTATATTGCCTTACTTTGTTTGGTTTTCTTCTTCTACTCACCCCACCCCCACTCCGCCATAATCTTTAGATAGTTGTAGAGTTTATTAATTTTTTAAGACCATACATTTCCTTCTGAGTCACTCTTTATGTCCTAAGATTTTAAGTTGAATATCTATTATTCAGTACTGTTCTTTTTTAGTCCCCACAATTTCTTTTTACCCAAATTTATTTAGAAATATATATATATATTTTTTTTTTAAAGATTTTATTTATTTATTTGAGACAGAGAGCGAGGAAGGTCAGAGGGAGAAGCAGACTCCCTGCCGAGCAGGGAGCCCGATGCGGGACTCGATCCTGGGACTCCAGGATCATGACCTGAGCTGAAGGCAGTCGCTTAACCAACTGAGCCACCCAGGCGCCCCTAGAAATATATTTTTAAATTTCCACGTGAATGGGTTTTAAAAACTTACTATTTTCTAATGTATTTCCATTATAATCAGAGATTGTGATTTATGTAACATTCTTTTACATTAGGTGAGACTTCTTATGGCCTATCACATTCTCAGTTATTATAAATGTATATCTGTGATTTAAAAGAATAGCACAGTAGTTTTTCTTTTTAAAGATTTTATTTTTAAGTAATCTCTACACCCAACATGGGGCTCGAACTCACAACCCCAAGATCAGGAGTCACACCGACTGAGCCAGCCAGGCACTCCTAACATGATAGTTATTGGATATAGGTTTATATACAAAGTCACTAGAGCAAATTAATTAATTAAGTTATTCAGATACTCTACATACTTACTGGCGTTTTTTTGTGGGGGAGGTCATTGTAATCTAACAGTCTCCCATTTTGATAGTAAAATTAGTCTTTTTCAGTTTTTATTTTATACTTTTTCAAGTTAATTTATTAGGTGTCTACAAGTTTTAAACTATCTTTATTCATATGTGACATTATTTAGTAATGCCCAAATACCTATTTCATCTAGTATCACTGAATCTTTGCCAACTTTATTTTTGTGTTTGCCTGGTTTTTAGCTTGGAAATTTTTGAGCCACACATAGAATGAAATCAGGTCTCCAACCTGAGAGGGTCTGAGCTTGTAAGGAATTCTGAGGGAATACGTTTTTTCTTTTTTTTCCACCTCAAGCTGAGGCTAACGCCAGGAAATAACCTTACTATCTTCTGTGGTCAAGATTTTGGTTTGTTTGTTTGATTTGTTGTTTTTTTTTAAACTTCATCCATTGTAGGTTTCACCCTGTTAAAGGGAAAAAAAAAAAACTATAACTGAATTGAACACTTGGGAAAACTTTATTTGTGGACATGTACACAGGGCTCAATCAAGGTTCCTTGAGGATTTGGGGGGGAAGGGTTCTTAAAAAGGATAAGAAAAAATAACATTAGATTCCTCACCAAATTATAGGGTTGTATTTTAGCTTGGTTGGCCACCTTCTTTGAATTGAGATTTTAATCACATAGATTATAATCAGATTAGCAGTAGCATATGCTGTGTGTTCAGGATTGTGTAGTTGTTTTTGGCAATCACTAGTAGACACAGATAATATGTAGATTCCGGAAGACCATGGTTATGGCTTGTAGAAATACTAGTTATGTACATGATCCAGGTCATTACTTGCAGAAATCTTTCTCAGCCTTTGCAAGGCAACAGCCTTTATTTACAGGGATTAAATGTCTAGAAAAATAAAACCAATGCTGACAAAAAGGAGATTAGTAGTTCAAGAGAATGGAGGACCAGGGAAAGGGGCAGGAAGGAGGAGGGATTAAAAAGAGGCACGGAGAAACTTTTGGGACTGATGATTATATTCATCATCCTGATTATGGTGATGAATTCACATTGTACACTTTAAAATGTGTGTATTTTTTCATGTCAGTACATAACAATGAAGTTTTCATAGACAAAAATTCCCTGTCCTGGAGCTTCCATTCTAGTGGAGCAAGGCAAACAATGGAGAATTCGGTGACTACTGCCTTAAAGCAATTTGGGGATAAGACATGAAGACCCACAAAATGTGGCATCTGAGAGGGGCTGGAAAAGAAGCCCCATGAAGACAGGGAGCTCATCTGTCTCATCATTACTCTGTCTCCGTTGCCCAGAACACTGCCCGGCACCTCATAGACACACAGTATATACTGGCTGAGTGAGTAAAGGTCAAAACAAAACAAAACACCTCTGGCTTTAGGTCACCAGGAATGGCACATACCCTCTGGGCAAATGCCTCCTTCCTGTGCCCCATTTTACCTTATGATTTGGGATTTATGGTTGTTTCTGGCTTCAGTCACATGTTACAAAAGCACATTTTTTAAAGTTTATCTGTCATCTTTTTGTGGTTCAGATGGATTTCTCAGAATAATTAGTCTATCCTCTTGCTGGAATTTTGTCAGTTCATATCTTTTTTTTTTTTTTTAAAGATTTTATTTATTTATTAGAGAGAGAGAGGCAGCGAGAGAGGGAACACAAGCAGGGGGAGTGGAAGAGGGAGAAGCAGGCTTCCTGCCGAGCAGGGAGCCCGATATGGGGCTCAATCCCAGGACCCCGGGATCATGACCTGAGCCGAAGGCAGACGCTTAAGGACTGGGCCACCCAGGCGCCCCTTATCAGTTCATATCTTGATTCAAAGATCTGAGCATTCATCAAATGTCTATTGGAATCCTATATATAGTGTGGCAGTTAAGACTGCAGCAGTCTGGGGATATAACGTCATAAAGGAAGTAGACAAGGGATTAGTCTGTAGGGACATAGGTAATAACCACACCCAAATGAATAAACTGGTGACTAATTTAATTACTTTAGGGAATAAGGTAATTTAGTTGATTCAGGATAATTCCACTTAAGATCCCAGGAAGGAAAAAGATAAATATATGGTTCTTACCAATTTTGGCCTGTTCCATTAAACCAAATTGAATCTCAATACAAAGCAAGGATATTTGCATTCAAATTTTAAAAATGCAGTAAGAGCTCGGTAATAACCAAAAGTCACGAAAGTCGGTCCAGCTGAATTCTTTGGTATAGAGAATAACCACGGAGTTAACATTGCAATGAGAGAAGTCATACCAGTGTCTGTGTCTCTATTACAGGATGATGTTTCAGTGGTTACAAGATTGTACTTAATTGTTTTCAGTGGTTACAGGATGTACTTTACTGTGTCTCTTCTCTGAAATCACAGTTTACATGCCAAGCACTATACTACCTTCTGGAATGATGAATCATCTTTACTCCAAGAGGTGCACCAGTGAATGTGACACGTAGTGAAATAAATAGAAGTATAATTATGATGATAGAAGCATGCGCAGGATGCAGACAGGGGGACCTTCCCACAGTTGGGAGGTCAGATGATTACAAATTATATTATCTCTTTAAAAAGTATCATTAGAAGTAATTCCTTTTATGCATTATTTCCTCCTTAATACAAAAGCAGTGCATGTTCTTTAGAATTACCTAGACAATCAAAAAAGACATGATAAAAAACACCTGAAATGGGACACTTGGGTGGCACAGTTAAGTGCCTGACTCTTGATTTCGGCTCAGGTCATGATATCAGGGGGCTCCATGCTCAGCTACAAGTCTGCTTAAGAGTCTCTCTCTCCCTCTCCCTCTGCCCCTCTCCCCACTCACTCCCCCCCCCCAAAAAAAAAAAAATCTTAAAAAAAAAAAAAAGTACCTGAAGCCAATTACTAGGACAGGTGTAGGCTAGAAATCTAAATTTTGGCTTGAGATCATTCACATTTTAAAAAAAGAGAGTGTGACTAAGAAACTAAGTTACCCCCCCCCCCAAAAAACACCAAAAAATACATAAACAGGTCTTAAATAAATTCCTAGTTTTTTTCTTGTTTTGTTTCAGTTCACTATTGTCTGTGCTGTTTCTCATCACAGAGTGTGAAAAGACAGGCCATCAGGAGTCATAGACATACTAATATTAACTCTATCCTCGTAACTCTTTGGTATTGTCCTTCTAAAATTTTCTTCAGGTTTACATCATATATTCTTTGTCTTAAAGGAGTCACGGACACGAACACAAATGGGAGATGTTCGTTCACAGAGAAGTAGTCTCCTACTGTTAGTTCTCTTTTCTTTTTATGTACTACCCAAATGAAAGTGTCGTCTCCCACCAAACATAATAGTCCCTAAAAATACAGTCATGTTAAACTTATAAAAATGTATCTATTCCAAGTAAGTACTTAAATGGAGTACATTTTATTATATTTAAATTATTCCTCCATAAGGTGTGTGAAGACATGCATCTATTTCAAGTGAGAAATCTGGACATGCTAGAGCCTGGGGCTAAGGAGAACCTCATGAAGGTTTTTGCAAAGATCAAAATCATTTCTTGTGATCTTCCTGGTGGCACTTAGAATGTTACAGGATGTGCTCTTTGATTATTCTTTTTTTTTTTTTTTTTTTTAAGATTTTATTTATTTATTTGACAGAGACAGCGAGAGAGGGAACACAAGCAGGGGGAGTGGGAGAGGGAGAAGCAGGCTTCCCGCCGAGCAGGGAGCCCGATGTAGGGCTCGATCCCAGGACCCCGGGACCATGACATGAGCTGAAGGCAGACGCTTAGCCAGACGCAGAGCCACCCAGGTGCCCCATCTTTGATTATTCTTAACAGCAACAGATGATAGTGTTCTCTCATGATATTCCACATTGTGTTAGGTCTTAGAACTACCTGACAATACTCTGCAATATGTAAATATATCTGTATACATACATAGCATGTAGACATGTGGGGATCATGCAACATTGTTGTAAATGTTTTTACAGTCTTACATATTTTTGCTTTATACACCACATCAGTAAGATCAAGGATATCAGGAAGAAAGTAGAACTGTTTCTAAATTTAAATCACCAAATCACTTTGATATTGTGAATCTGGATTGTCACATTAAAATGCTTCTGAGTTAGTGGTTTTTGTAAAAATGGATTTTGGTTTTTAATTAAAAGGCTGTCACATCTAAGGTAATGTGAGTTTAGTTTTACTATTTTCTGAAAAACTCTGGGAATATTAGATTTAACAATGCTTATTAGTCTCTTCAAACCGATCGGAAAGATTTTTTTTCTAATTTATTAGCATCCTCTGAAGGTAGGAAAATATTTCTCACAGTGAGACGTAAGGGCTTTCCTCACTTTCAGCTACACAGAGCACTTTCAGCTCCTATCCTGCAGCTTCAGCCATACGACACATGTAGACTCAGAAGTACACAAGCCCCCTGGTCTGTATGTCAAAAAGCTATTATTTCCATTGGACTCAAGACCTGTTAGTATACAAAAACTTACCAACAGGCAAACAAAGACTAACAACCTTTGCTGTTGTCTCTCACCCTATAGGGAATAGATCCCTGTAGAACCAATATATAATAGACCCTCAAATACCACTAAATTGTTAGACCGTAACACCAAACTCCATTTATTGCTGCTACTAATGGGAAATAACTTATAGCCCAAGTGCAAATCAGAGCCAAACTTGGCTTAGTATCAGAAACAAAATCATAGGGTTGGAAATAAGAGAAACAGAGTCAAAAAGACAAAGTTCTGTTGCCACTGGGGATTTACCGTGGGCGCCAAAAAATCATGTATATGGGCTTATGCAGTTCATGAATTGCATATTTCAGGCGTAACTGTTTAACTGGTTCTGGAAGGTGAGTCTACTTGAACAGACCTCCATAACTGACAAAATATAATTTAAGAAATAAAAATGTGACCTATAAAATTATGCAAAATGTACATTTATTTACTTAACTCATTAACGAGGGAACCAACAAGATGGTTAGCCTGGTTCAGAGAGAACTGGAGACAGTGAAGTATTTATTAATTGTTCAAAGAAAGAATGCAGGGGTGCCTGGGTGGCTTAGTCGGTTAGACATCCGCCTTCAGCTCAGGTCATGATCCCAGAGTCCTCGGATCAAGCCCCACATAGGGGGCTCCCTGCTCAGCGGGGAGCCTGCTTCTCCCTCCCCCTGCCTGCCCTTCCCTTCCTTGTGCGCTCTCCCTCTTGTGTCAAAGAAAGAGAGAGCGAGAGAGAGAGAGAAAGAAAGAAAGAATACATAAGTTAGATTCAAATTTAGATACAAAACTGGTTAACGTCTTACAGGGAAATAAAACCATAACCTTTGGAGTTATCCTTTCTACAGGACTAAAATAATTTGCATCTCTACCAGACAAAATTAATATGCACTGCTATTGGACAAGAACCTTTTCCATCATTGTCATTTTTCTGGAAGGTAATATGTTAGAAGACCTAATTGGCATGACTGACAACCAGTTATTTACTCATTCAGCATATAGTTAAGGGAGGCCTGCTTCGTACCGGACACTGTTCTCGGAGTGAGGATACGACACTATTGTTCTCTGCCCTCATGGAGATTACATTCACCTGGCCTCCTTGTATGTACCTTGCTCCATCCAGCCTTCATTGCCACAGAGAGAGCCAGGTCCTGCCTATAACCTTCCCTCATGTACAGTAGAAAGATGCCCCAGGTATATGGCAACCCACATTCAAACTTTAGGGTCACCAAGACATGCTTATTCTATATTCTTTTCCACAGTGTTGGAGAATTTAATTTTAATAAATCAGTGGTATAGAGAGTTTCCTCTGAAATATGTTTTTAAAACACCTTCAAAGAGAATTCTCTCTCTTAATATTAAAAGCTGGCTGTCCTTGTTCCAACTATTAATTTTGACCTAGAATGATGTGGTTCTGAGGAAAAGGTTTACTGAAAGGAATCCATTTGTCTTTTTTACTCTTCATTTAACTCACTTCTAAGGTTTTCCAAGGAAGAATAAAGATACAGCATGATCGCATTTCTGTATTCTTTTGTTGCTTAATAGGCATTTTGTATTTGGCATCTTCTCTTTCTTCATCACTCCTGCATTTTACTGATTTTTGAATTTTCTACATATAGATGAAGTGCTGCTTTGGTTAGACATTATCTTAAATTTGGGTGTGTGTTTTTGTTTATGGATCGCAGAGAGTGTTTTCTGCTTTGGAGGAATTTATTACATGCCTGCTTTCTGTAATGGACCAGTCATTGTCCATTTACTGGGGTGTATCCTGCCATTAGTGGTTTTGTCATGTAAATCATAATTGAATGTACTCTACTGAAACCCTGTAGCAAAACAAAATCTTAATCCAGTTATTTTGGTATCTGTGGAGTGCTTGCGTATATCAGCTCCTATTCTTTTTAGCAGCTTGGACCTCCATAAACTTTAGCATGTTTTATTTTTCCCAGCGTTCAAGAAAATGTCTGCATTCTGTGAAGGTAATCTGATCATTGAGTTTTGTTTTGCTTTAATTAAGTCCAAACCAAATATTTATGTGCTGTATCATGTGGTGTGTAAATTTAAAGAATACTTAACACCGAAATACAAAAAGTATTCATCATAAAGATTTCTTTCTTTTTTAAAACATTAAAATGTGTGTTGACTGTAAATTACAGATGAATATTTTTTCAGTTAGAAAACCTTGGCATTTCATTTCAGCTATTTTTTAAAGAATGAAATCTGTACCTTCTACAATTTGATGAACAGTTTAAATAAATGTAAAATTAATACAGTGGATTTTGAAATGTTTTTCATTTGGATTTTTTGGTTGGTAACTGTAAATAAAATATACATAATTGGCTTTCTCACTGGGGAAAGGAATGCATTTTTCTGGGTAGGTCAACAGTCTTAAATGCTGTGCTTTTGAATTCCTGTTTTCTGTAGTGGTGTGCTTACATCACAGTCACTTACATAATAACATAAATATAAGAAAACAAATTGTTTTACAGCCCTTGTTATATGACTGAAGTTGGATTCAGTCAAAATATTTCCAGATTATTTTTTTAGCCTGTTTGTCATTGAGGAAGAGGATTGTGCAAAGGCAATTAACCTTCTCTCAAATTTTGCATTTTCAGAGACAAGGAACAGCTCCACCTCCAGTGAAACTGCCACCTCCTTATAAAGCTCCGTCTGAGGACAGTGACGAAAATGAAGAAGAATATGCATTTACCAACAGTGAGTTCCTTTTCATTTTTTGAAGTGAATGCAGAGTTCATTAAATTGTGCTTTCAGGAGTATTGTCAATTATCAAATGCAGTGCTGTGGGTTCTTGGAAAAATGTGCATAAGCATATCATGCTGAAAAGGAAAATGTTATATCTCCTTTTATGACTTTATTTTCCTAAACTTTCCTCCTTAACACTAATATAGTATTGGAGTGAATATCAAAGGCAGTGGGTTATACACTATTTTATCTACATTTCCTCCTAGTCTTAATATTTGGATGTGAATGTGAAAATGCTAAGAAGTCCTTTAACTCTCAGTTTGACCCACAGTAATCTGAGTTGGATGTGGATGTCAGCTCTTGATTACTTGCTCTATTCAAACCAATGGTGATGTTGCTAATACAAAATTAGAAAAGACCCGAGTCATATTTTCTCCTTTACAGTTCCTTTCATGATTTTCTTTGCATTAACTGTATCAAATATACATTCATACATATATTTAATGGAGGCTTTATTTAAAAGAATTTGCATCTCTTTTATGCATGTAAAGTATATATAGTTAGATCCGATTGCTGTTGTACATGGAATTTTTTGGGGGAGGATGAAAAATACCCTAAAATTAGATTGTGGTGATAGTGAATATAGTAAAACCCCCAGGATTATATATTTAAATGGGTGGATTTTATGGTTTGTGAAATATGTAAATGTTCTTTTAAAAATAATCTTGTTCCTTCCACAATTTAGAAAAAGAGTTTGATATAGATATCGAAGGAGTTAAAATTATGACCTTCAGCATGCCCTCTTCTATAAAAATCATGGTTCTTCCTTCAGAGGTGTGTGGTAAAGATTAAAACAAGGTGATAATGCCTTTAGCCTGCTATATAGTAAAATTTCAGCAAGTATTATAGCTCTTACTAATAATTATTATGTTGATTTTTATAACTTGATACTTTTCTAAATACAGTAGTATGTATATAAATTTGAATATAAATAGATAATGTTTATAATTATTTAGTTGGCTTTATAAAAAATTGATTTGCACTTTGATTTTTTTTTTTTTTTAAAGATTTTATTTATTTATTTAACAGAGAGAGACAGAGTGAGAGAAGGAACATAAGCAGGGGGAGCGGGAGAGGGAGAAGCAGTTTTCCCGCTGAGCAGGGAACCCGATGCGGGGCTCGATCCCAGGACCCTGAAATCATGACCTGAGCCGAAGGCAGACGCTTAACGACTGAGCCACCCCGGCGCCCTGCACTTTGATTTTATACAGCCCTTTCTGGTGCATTATTTCTTCATTAATTCAACAGATCTCTGTTGAAAGCCGACTGCTTTTTACCAACAGTGTTAAGTAAATCTGTTATGAAAGAAATAAAACATAGCTCCTTTTTTCTTGTTGGGGTCACTAACCCAGAAGGGAGCAAAATTTGATCAATGTGCTGTAGTGCCTTGTTTCTCCACCTCTTTTGGAGAGTTACACATGATGGAGATGATTGATAGGTGTGTGCGCACATGTAACACAAGCCCTTGTTCTGATACAGGTATGAGGACAGCTGCAGCTGAGTGGAGATATCTCATTGGTTATTCATAATTTCTGGGATGCTAGAATGCCCATATTTGCATAGTTGTTAGGAAATCTGGCTTAGGCATGTGACTAAGACTATGTTCTAATCCTAGTTCTATTTAGTTGTGAATTCATGGACAAGTTAACCCCTTCATGGCTCGCACTTGCTCATCTGTAATAGGGGAAGGGAAGTCTTGTAATAATCTTCCTCACAGGGTTGTTAGAATCTGAGGAGAAAAGGATTTGAAGAGTTTGGTATAAGGATTGTGATATCTAGTAAGCACTCTGGTATCGATGTGCCGGGCCTTTATGTATTATTAACCCAATCGATATACTAACCTGTGAGATCTCTAATTATACAAATAAACTGAGGCTCAGAAAAATTAAGGAATATGTTCAAAGTTACATAGCCAGTAAGTAGTAGAAATGTGATTTAAACCCAGACTCTCTGACTCCAGAGCCTGTACTCTTCTTCTATACTTCCCGTTAACTTAAGTCTCATTTACTATGGCAGAAGTAGGTACAAAGTGCTTGGGGTTATCTAGTGAATATCACTTTGAGGCCTTAAGATAGAAGAGCAGCACCCTCCCCCAAGTTCCAGTCATGTACATGTGTGTTCACACATGTGCACAAACAAATTCACAGCATTAGTGGGGTTCAGGAAGGCACCGATTTGCACTGCATGCAGAAAAAGACTTCTAATTCCTAAATCATCTTATAGCCATAACATTTCACAGATTCTCCAGCAAATATATTTGGGCTGTGAATATGACTTCCCATTTGTTTTGCTCTCTAATTTTTTCCTTCTCAGCATACTTTTCCCTTCCCGTTGAATTCACTGTTCATCTTTCTGCAGAAGAGTTTGAACTGTATGGGGTGTTAGATAGTTCACATTTAAAATGTAGGTGAGCCTAAAGCTTCTAGCTTTCTTATATTTCTTTGTGAAATGGATCCCATGGCTTTTTAATCTCATGAAATGACTACTCTGTTCCTCCATCTAAAACTAAGAGTAGATTGGTTCACTGTCTTACCAGATTCTTATTGTCCCAAACTAAGTATGGTCCAGGACTGTGAAGTGGATGGCTGGAATCCAAGCCTTAGGACCACCAGGAAGTGGTGATTGCATTAGAGAGATCACAGACATGAGACACATAGGATTTTAAAGGATAGTTAAAATCTGGGGCACCTGGATGGCTCAGTCAGTTAAGTGTCTGCCTTCGGCTCAGGTCGTGATCCTGGGGTCCTGGGATTGAGACCTGCATTGGGCTCCCTGCTCAGTGGGGAGCCTGCTTCTCCTTCTGCCTCTCTCTTTCTGTCTCTCATGAATAAATGAATAAAATCTTTAAAAAATAATTTAACTTAGGTGAGCTTTGCTAAGTTACTTAGTCATAAACTTCATCCTGCCATAAAATGTTTATTGAGTGGATATTATAGGTGGGCAGACATTGTTCTAGGTATTAGGAACATAGCGGGGAATAAGATCTCTCTTCCTATTAGCTTATATTCTAGTGGGAGAGAAAGATTATAAACAATAAGATAGTTAAAATATTGATAAATAGTCTAAATAAAATAATCAACATAGTGTGAGAATAAATGCTTTGGAGGAGTCAACATTAAGTAGAATGGGAAAGAAAGGCCAAGATAAGACCAAAGTGACAAGATGGAATCAAAGAGCTGGCTTATATAGTCCTATAGATCAGATTTTTTTTTTTTTTTCAGATTGTGATCCATAGTAACCTATATTTTACTTAACAGTCAAGTATAGGGGCATCTGGGTAGCTCAGTCATCAAGCGTCTGCCTTCGGCTCAGGTTATGATCCCAGGGTCCTGGGATCGACCCCGCATTGGGCTCCCTGCTCAGCAGGAAGCCTGCTTCTCCCTCTCCCACTCCCCCTGCTTGTGTTCCCTCTCTCGCTCTCTCTCTCTCTCTCTGTCAAATAAATAAATAAAATCTTTACAATCAAGTATAGATGTGTACACACACACTTAGTGCATTTATAACTGAAACAAAGGTTTCACAAAATATTACTTACTTTTATAACATATGAAAAACTTTATTTTTTTTATTCTGTTTCATTTTTTAAAATGCTGTTTGCAGCTCAGTTTATTTCTTGACTACCAAGTCGCAACCTGCAATATGAAAAACACTAATCTATAGCTCTGGTTTCCAAACTTCAGAGTGCATCAAAGGAACCTACAGAGCTTGTAAAAGCACTAGTTGCTGGGCCCACTCTCAATTTCTGATTCTTCTCATCTAGGAGGACCCAATAATTTCCTTTTCTTTTTTTTTTTTTTTTTTTTTTTAAGACTTTATTTATTTATTTGACAGAGAGAGACACAGCGAGAGAGGGAGCACAAGCAGGGGGAGTGGGAGAGGGAGAAGCAGGCTCCCCGAGGAGCAGGGAGCCCGATGCGGGACTCGATCCCAGGACCCTGGGATCATGACCTGAGCTGAAGGCAGTCGCCTAACCAACTGAGCCACCCAGGCACCCAATAATTTCCTTTTCTAATAATTTCCCAGCTGATGCCGATACTTCTCATCCAGGGACCATATTCAGAAAACCAAGCTGGCATTTAATGGGAGCTGGTGAGTTTGCTTAGGGGTGATGTGTAGACAGCGACAGAAAGCAAACCCAGCATGGGCCTCGTGAACCAGCAGAGGAGCGTCCTAGCATAAGAACATTTCCGGGAGATTGTAGAGTCAGGCTGTTTAAGAGAAGAACGTGTTGCAAGAAGGGTTTTGTCACTGAACGTTCAGTGGCCAGATGTGGAATGATACTGAGAGGTTGAGGTCAGAATCATGGAAGCAAACACTGAACTAGTAACATAAAACCGATAAGAAGAAAAAGAATACTTGATAAAAATAACGATTGTGGAGATTGTTATGAGAATTAAATGTTGGGGTGCCTGGGTGTCTCAGTCTGTTAGGCATCTACTTCAGCTCGGGTCGTGGTCCCAGGGTCCTGGGATGGAGTCCCACATCCGGCTCCCTATTCAGCAGGGCATCTGCTTCTCCCTCTCCCTCTGCCCCTCCCCACTCCCCCCTTGCCCTTGCTCTCTCTCGTGCACTCTCTTTCAAATAAATAATCTTTTAAAAAAGAGAATTAAATGTTACAACTCATATAGAAAGTTTGGTACATGATAGGTATTTACGTCATAGATCGCTTATCTTGCATAGTTGGACATAATTCATGACATTCTGGTGTCTAATTATAGGAAGTTTATCTGTCAATTGAATGAAAAATGCTTAAATTTTAATAATTATGAAACAAGAATTAAGAAACAATATCTACATAAATTTTTAGCTGTCGAAAAACTGCCATTATAGGTCCTGCAGGATTTGTCAAAGGGAGGTTACCAATGGTACAGAACTTCCCAGACTTAACTTTATGGTAATAGTCTTTAATACCTAAATTTAAAGGTCTTGTCAAAGGTTCAGGGTCACTGACGGCATGAAGTATCACTCAGTTCACTATCACATGGTGACTTTAAAATCTTCATTTTTAGCCATAACTTCTCTCTGATATCCTGACCTGTTTTCAGTTGGCTGTTGGGGTGCCTGGGTGGTGCAGTTGGTTAAGTGTCAACTCTTGATTTCAGCTCAGGTTATGATCTCAGGGTGAGATTGAGCCCTGTGTCCTGGCCCTGAGCTCATTGGGGAGTCTGCTTCCCCTCTCCCTCTCCCTCGGACCCTCACCATACTCTCTGAAATAAATAAATCTTAAAAAAGAGGGGGTGCAGTTAAGCTGCTGCCTTCGGCTCAGGTCATGATCCTGGGACCCTGGGATCGAGCCCTGTGTCAGGCTCCCTGCTCCGTGGGGCGTCTGCTTCTCCTCTCCCCAGCTCGTGCTCGGTCTCTCTCTCTCTCTCAAATAAACAAAACCTTTAAAAAAAAAAAAAAAAAGATACCATGTCTTTTTTCCACTAGCACTTTAAATCTTTTGCAAAAAACAAAACGTGTTTTTTCCTGAAGGCTGACCTTTTCCTTATATTCTTAATTTTTCATAAAGTCCTTATCCCAGACTAAAACTTCACATATGTTTATTATCTCTCTTCCTAGATTAATCTTCGCAATCTCTCCCACACTGGTAGCTTCCTTTGCATTTTTATTGCCACAGTTTCAGTAACTATATAGTTGTAATCACAATTTACTGAGTACCTACTATGTGTCCTACATTTTCCCCAAGTCTTTAAATGCTTTCTCATTTGATTTACAAAAGAGTCTTTGAAAGGAGATCTTACCTTTTCTGCTGATTTCAGCTTAATCTCACCTTCTTCGGAAAACCTTCCCTCACTCCTTTTCTAATAAATATTCTTGTATGGTTTTTTTTTATATCACTTAACAAAATGTGATTATTTATGTGATTATTAGTTTAATATCTGTCTTTCCCTTCACGTTCCATGAGTTTAGTAATCCTCTTTGTTTTGGCCTGGCATATTACAGAAATCCAGTATTTGGGACAAATTACTGATGGAGGGTATGTGACTTGCATAGTGATGGCGGGAGTGTGATGAAAATCCACGTGTGCTCGTGGGGCTTCAGATAGACCCTTTCTACTGAGCTGTACCATCCATCTAGTTTCAGAGCCTTCTGTCCAGAACAGCTTGCCTTCTCTCTCCCAATATATCACCCCTCACCTTATATAAAAGTATCGATCCCCAGGGAGAGAAGCCACTCTCTCTAAAAAGT
Organism: Neomonachus schauinslandi; assembly: GCF_002201575.2. Lineage (NCBI taxonomy): Eukaryota > Metazoa > Chordata > Mammalia > Carnivora > Phocidae > Neomonachus > Neomonachus schauinslandi. The sequence goes on from NC_058406.1 coordinate 49,387,484, forward strand.
CCTGCTTTGTTCACTTTTGGTCCCAGACAGTAAATGCTTTTGCTTCACCCCGTCTTTCAAACCTGTTGGTATTCATTCTTTCAACTACATTTTTAAACATCAGGGAGCAGAAGGTTTTGGAATGACTTTTTGTAACCTCTAAGAGAGTGATCATAAAGAAGCAGTGAGAATCCTACAATAGACATGTCTCTTGATGCATATTAGGTTCTGGAAACTCAGAATATAATTGACTTCTTTGACACTTAGCTTTTAAGTGGTATAGCAAAGATGTGAATGAACCACAGGCTGAAGGCCTCTTAAAGCCTTTTTTTTAATACTTTAATTTTAGAATGGCGTACTCTCCTTTGGTGTTTTGTTTTTCCACCTTAATTTTTTTTTTCTCTCAAAAAGGACCTGGTTTAATTATTCACCCTTTTGCTCAGATGCCTTCCACACCCCACCAAATTTTATGTCATACATAATATTTGGTAAAAAGTATATATTTAAGCTCTGAAGCATAATAAAATTATCCTGTGAATTGCACCATACAAATAAAAATTAGATCACTAACACCTTGCATCTTCGTGTTTTTTATTTTATTTCATTTTTCAAAGATTGGATATTAGCTAAGACTCCCTGAAATGTGATATATTAGCAAATTATTCAGAGTCACAATATTTCTAAGTTTAGAGGCGTTGCTTTTTTAGAAAATTACAGTTTTATTGAGATACAATCCACATTACTATATAATTCATCTACTTAAAGTAAGCAGCTCAGTGGCTTTTATTTACAGAATTGTTCAACCATCACTACTATCAATTTTAGAACAGTTAGAACATTTTCATCACCCCCCCCCAAAAAAAGTCCTACTCATTAGCAGTCAGTCCACTTCACCATATTTATTCAGAAATTCTTTATAGTCATACTAAAATATACATACATACATATTCTAATTTTTAAAAAGACTTAATAGATAATTCACATGTATTTCCATGGAGTGGGGTGGGGAACCCACCCCACACCCCTCTTCTTCTTACCATAAATAGAATCTGCGTCTAAATTTGGAAGAAGACAAGGATGCTTGCTAGCTCTACTCTCCTCAAGAATCTAGCAGTGCATTGAGCTCACCTCCTCTGCCCCTCTCCAAAAAGAAAAAAATTAGAGAACGATTATTCACAGATGGTGGTGTAGTCAATCTCAAAAATTCAAACCCCCCCCCAAAATTTGGCAATATTAAGTAAGGCTATATATGAATTGCACACATAAAAATATTGTCTAATCTGTATTATTACTGTAATAGTGATAACGGGCAAACTAGAAAATACCTAGGAATAATACAATTAGAAATATAAAACTCATGGCAGTAATCCATAATAACTTTTTGACATTTACTCTTTGACAACTGTGATGAAAGCTCTAAACCTATCCCCCCCCCCCCGAAAAATGTATATAGATACACAAAACCATTGTTACCCGTGCATGCACCCTCACACACATGTACACTCACACCCACTCACCTACACACACACACCTCATTTTAAATAGGTATCGTTTTGCCTATTTAGTGGAAGTCCTGAAGTTCATTTAAGAATTCATGGACCAGGGGCACCTGGGTGGCTCAGATGGTTAGGCATCTGCCTTTGGCTCAGGTCATGATCCCAGGGTCCTGGGATCGAGCCCTGCGTCGGGCTCCCTGCTTGGCAGGGAGCCTGCTTCTCCCTCTCCCTCTACAGTTCCCCCTGCTTGTGCTCTCGCTCTCTCTGTCTAAATTAAAATAATCTTTAAAAAAAAATAAAAATTCATGGACCATAAGTTGACAACCGCTATAGCTTATTTTTAAAGAAAACTGTGGAACTTTATTAAAGAAGATTCGGGGGAGAAATATAGACATGTTATTTTCCTGATTGGAAGAGTAAGTATATTAAAGATTTCAATTATTTTTAAATTAGTCTGTAAGTTTAAGATAATTTGAGTCCAAATCCTAAATATATATAGCCTGTGATTGAAAATTGATTTGGAAATGAAATGCTAGACAGTTTTGAAAATTCTCTCCTCGTATTTGAATATATTCTAAACTGGTGGTTTTCAAACTGAACCTGGAGCTTATAGAAACGAGTGGGAATGTTTTGGTTATCTCAATCAGCTTTTCTCAACCTTGGCACTATTGCAATTTTGACCAGATAATTCTTTGTTGGGTGGAGGAAGGCGGCTGTTCCTTTCATTGTAGAATGTTGGACAGATCCCTGGGCTCTATCCACTAGATGCCATTAACACACTCTCTCCCACCCCAGTTGTGATGATCTCCATACATTGCCAGGCGTCCCCTGGTCTAAATGGTTGGAGGATTCTGCTGTCATTTATTAGTTGTGTTGCCAAGATCACTGTATTACATGGAACAGTCCCATACAATGAAGAGTTACCCTGCCCAGAGTACCAATAGCCCTTCTGATTAGAAACAGTGTTTCCAACTGCAGTAATTAGGGGCGCCTGGGTGGCTCAGTCAGTTAAGCAGCTGCCTTTGGTTCAGGTCATGTTCCTGAGGTCCTAGAATGGAGCCCTGCATCAGGCTCCCTGCTCAGTAAGGACCCTGTTTCTCCCTCTCTCTCTCACTCTCTCTCCCCCTGCTTGTTCTGTTTCTCTCCCTCTCCAATAAGTAAATAAATAAAATCTTAAAAAAAAAAAACTGCAGTTATTAAATCCATTTAGTATTTGCAAATAAAAATGGTCTAGAAATAAACCCAGGTGTTAAGAATTTAGAACATAAAAATCTTTTTTGAAATAGCAGAAATAGGATTATTCAATAAATGATGAGATATATGTAATAATTAGGGGGAAAATGTAGAGATCTCCATTTCTCATCAAAATTAAAAATTAATTTTGAATATTGTTTGCTTCTAAAAACTGAAACCATACAAATACTATAAAAAGTCTATAAAGATTTTTAAAAATGTAATCTTGGCACAAAGAAAGGCCTTTCATATTATTATACTTACACTATAAAGGAAAATAATTATAAGTTTACTTACATAAAAATTGAAAACAGTTATAACAATAAATATATCTTTAAACAGTATCATTACCAATAAATATTCAAAATGTTCTTAGGTATTGTCCCACAAAATTTATATCCTGATGTAGAAATAATTTATCCGTGTATAAAAAATAGAGTATGAAAGTGGGGGATAATAAAAAAATATGTATACATAAACATACAAGTCAGAAGAAAAAGACATGTACATCAATAGAAAAACAAGCGAAGATCAGACAGTATGTAACAAAAGAAATAGATTTGGGCAACAAATACAAAAAGTCTTTTCCACCTCACTAATAATGAGAGATATGTAAGTTAATCATTTTTTTGCCTACCACATTACTTAGGATTTTAAAAATTAATATTGCTCATTTTTGGAGAGGTTGTAGGAAATAGGCGTACTTACATACTGTTGGCAGGAATATGAATTCATGCACCTCTTTTTGGAGACCCATTTGGCAGCATGTATAAAAAATTTAAATGTGCATGTTCTTTGACTGAATAATTCAACTTCCAGTGAAATAGCCTAGGGAATATTCATTGCCCATGTGAATATATGTGTATGTATATGTGTATATACCTACAAAAATGTGTTCTGCTTTTTTCACTAACAGCAATTATAGCAGTATATATTATATGTAAATAATACATAATAACACCTTGATTAAGTCACCTAGTAGCCATCTGACTTGAAACAGGCTGCATCCTTTTCATTTGGAGTCCTCATTTGTAAGATGGAGATACTAAATAGTACTGCTTTCACTGAGTTGCTATGAGAGCCTAGAAGAGATAATGTATATAAAATCCTTGTATAGGAAGTGACACGTGCGAAGTATTCCAGAAATGTTAGCTACTACTCTTCGGTCTCATCAATAGTAATACAACATTCTTCAGTGTTTGCTGAATATTGTCACTACAGAATGAAATTTCTGCAGGCCCTCAAGTGGCTTAGTCCGTTCAGCGTCCGACTCTTGATCTCAGGGTCATGAGTTCAAGCCCCATGCTGGGCTCCACACTGGGCATGGAGCCTACTTAAAAAAAAGAGTGAAATTTCTGGCATATGTATATATTGAAATTTTAGTAAAACTTACTATAGCTTAAGTTTTTACATGTTTACACGTGTTTTAAGTTTAACATTATTGGGTAGGATCAGTACTTCATTAATAACTCTGTACAGCTAGGCTGCTCCCTGATCACCATTTTGTGCTATGAAACCACTATGCTCCCACTTCCAGTTGGGATCACTGGACGAGAAAGGCATTTTGGAATACTTCCTTTTTCTGGAGTATTTTTCTCTTTCTTTTCTTTATATTTTCTTTGGACCAAAGGTGGAATTATCATAGAAGCATTGGTATATGATTTTGTGATTATTTTCTTCCAATGGAATTTTACCATTGCAGGGTTGATGTTTTACTTCATTCCTCCCGATGTAGGAAAAATACACAGGAGAATTTTTTGAGAAAAATTCATGGTCCAAATGGAATTTAAAAATTAAAAATATAGGGCGCCTGGGTGGCTCAGTTGGTTAAGTGACTGCCTTCAGCTCAGGTCATGATCCTGGAGTCCCAGGATCGAGTCCCGCATCGCGCTCCCTGCTCCGCGGGGAGTCTGCTTCTCCCTCTGACCCTCCTCCCTCTCATGCTCTCTGTCTCTCATTCTCTCTCTCTCAAATAAATAAATAAAATCTTTAAAAAAAAATAAAAATAAATAAAAAAATAAAAATTAAAAATATAGCTTTTAAAGATTACTTTAATATGAGTGCTAGTTTGCCAAACAGCCCTACAAAGTTTATGACATGACTTAATCTCCCTTATTCTGCCTTGTAGTATTTAAATATTTATGAATTTGTTGATTCACAAAGGTCACGATGTTCTTTAGAGAGTTAATTCTCTTAAAATTCACATTAACTGTTAATATATTTTCCTACTTAACCTTTTAAAAAATTTTTTAATTTTTCATACAAAATGGTAGCAGCTTTCACCCTCATCTTTAGTTATTTATAGTATGTTACTCTTACAGTAATGAGCATGTGTACTTCAATTAACTGAAAGGATTTCAACATATGAAGCACATAAAGAAATTTTTCACTCTAAGTTACATCAAGAATTCTAACCTAGGCATTAACAGTACATCAAAACATCAACCTTGTTTGAGTTATTGCCATTAATACACAGTTACTTTCTTTTGTTAATCCATGCTGTCCCAGGATTACTGATCTTGCATGGATGCAGAAGGACCTGAATGATGTCCGAGTATCTTTCAGATCTTTTAGCCTTCCAGAAGCCAGCGCTGAATAGCAGAGTTTAGTCAGATTTTATAGCCAAAGCTGAATTTTATAGAATCCTTAGTATTTTTTAATTGATAAAAGTACAAAAGCACGTACACCAACTACTTTGAGAGGGGAGTTTTGAGGAAAATCTTCTACTTTCAAATTTATTTAATCCACTTAAATTTTGTATAACACAATATGGAAGAAAAAAAGCATCTTGTCTTACAGTTCAATAAGAAAACAACCCCATTTTTTGAAAAGAGACAAAACTGAACATTTCACTGAAGAAGATATATAAATGCCTAATAAGCACATAAAAATGCTCAACATTATTATTAGGGAAATGCAAATTAAAACCACTATACATTCACAAGAATTATTTTATTTTTAAAGATTTTATTTATTTGTCAAAGAGAGAGAGAGCACAGGCAGAGGGAACAGCAGAGGGAGAGTGAGAAGCAGGCTCCCTACTGAGCAAGGAGCCCGAAGCAGGACTCAATCCCAGGACCCTGAGATCATGACCTGAGCCAGAGACAGACACTTAAACCGACTGAGCCACCCACGTGTCCCTCACAAGAATGATTTTAATAAAAAAGATGGGCACTACAGCCAGAACCCTCACACACTTCTGCTGGGAATGTAAAATGGTACAACCATTTTGGAAAACAGTTGGGTCATTTCTTAAAAAGTTAAACATGGGGTGCCTGGGTGGCTCGGTTGGTTAAGCATCCGACTCTTGATTTCAGCTTAGGTCATGATCTCAGGGCCGTAAGATTGAGCCCCACAACGGGCTCCAGGCTGGGCGTGGAGCCTGCTTAAGATTCTCTCTCTCCCTCTCCCCTGCTCCACTCCCCCCACAGCGCATGTGTGCACGCATGCATGCTCATGCGCTTGCTCTCTCAAAAAAAAAAAAAAAAAGATGTAAGTTTACCACATAATCTAACAATTCTACTTCTAGGTATGTATCTAAGAGAAATGAAAACCTATGTCCACACAAAGATTCCTACATGAATGTTCATTGCAGCATCATTCATAATAGTTCAAAACAGGATTAGCCAAATGTCCATCAGCTGGTAGATAAACATAACGTATATCCATTCAGTGGAATACTACTTAGCAATAAAAAAGCAAAATACTTATATATGCCATGATGCTAAGTAAAGGCAGCCCAGTGCAAAAGACTAGCTACTATATGATTCCACTTATATAGGATATACATAAAAAACAGGTCATTGGTTGCTTAGATTTGGAGTTGGGATTGGGTTTGATGGAATGTTCTGAGGTGGTGGAAATGCTCGAAAGCTGGATTGTGGTGATAGTTGCACACATCTGTAAGCAAACTGAAAATCATTGAAATAATATGCTTGCAGCAGGTGAATTTAATGTGAATTATATTAAATAAAGCCTGTTAAAATTATTTTGAAGTTAGCCATAATTTTAAATTGAAGAATCACATTTGTAGGTGAAGGAGGTTAAAAATTTAAAAGCACAAACTTCCAGCTATAAAATCTTGAGGATGTAATGTACAGCATGGGGACTATTGCTAATAGTATTATACTGTATATTTGAAAGTTGCTAAGAGTAGAGCTTAAGATTTTTCATCACAATTTTGCAACAATGTATGGTGATAGATGTTAACTAGACTTACTGTGGTGATCATTTTGCAATATATACAAATAGCAATCATCATGCTGTACACCTAAAACTAATATAATGTTATATATCAATTATATCTAAATAAAAATTTCTTTAAAGAATCACATTTGTAAAGGATAGTTAAAACTTATTATAAAAAGGTCTGTGTTAAAGGAAGAAGGCAATCCAATAGCACATTACTTTGAAGAAGGGACTAATAGTATCTTATTATCTTCCTTGATAGTGCTGGGATTTGAGAACCTTAAAACTGCTCTGGTCTGAGTAATTTTACAAGAATCCTAAGACAACCCCCACCCCCAAAAGTGATTAATTTGCCCAAAGTCACAGAATTAGTTACTTTGAGGTCAAGAATGGAGTCTCAGTCTCCTTTGATGTTTGGGGCCGTATTTAAGCTTTCCCTTCCTGTGCCATCCTGTGTGGGCCAAGTCAATTTTTAACATGAAGCGGAGTCATGATCAACAAAGATTTATTGAGCAACTAGTAGTTTTTTTGGTTTAAATTTTTGGTTTTTTGTATCATTGTGGTCTCTAGTTGATCTCTACCTTGCCAACAGATGTCACTACAATCAACAGCAATTATTATCAAGGATTTAAGGAATGTTAAGAATGCTCACCTCAAATAAGCAAACAGCATTCATTAGTGGCTTCTAGCAATATTTCTATGTTCATTTTACTAGATATATGGATTTATTTGCTCTGTCCTTTTTTTCGTTTCTTGTTTTTGACAGTGCAAAATAGGAAAGATTAAGAAATAAAGGCTAAGTTTTAATTTTTTAGTTTTATGTAAATTCTTTTTCTCATTTCCTATATTTAATCATCCTTTTCTGAACGCTTTATCTTTATAATTAAGTAAATTAAGTAGAATTCTTATTCTGGTCCTATAATTGGAGATTGGTGAATGTTGCTTTCTACTTTAGTTGATTTTTTTTATGCTGGAAACTCCCAAAGTTCCAGCCTTTGATAGAATTTGGATGTATTTATTGTAACTATAAATAAAAAATTGTATTGTTTAAAATCTTTTGAGAACCCTTTAAATTATATTCAGGTGTTCTTGACTTTAATATTACTCATCCGTATGACAGGTGATCAGGCAGATGACTTTGTATTCTACATTTTACAAAGGTTGGCGAACACTGTAGTAATTGATAGATAATGAAGTAATTGCAATTGGTTACGATTCTGTTCTGGTGTGCTGGGGGTGGGAAGCAGAAAGGGATGCAATGAGGCATTTAAAAAAAAGTTTAAGAACCCACAACCATTTTTCTAGTGATTTCTCTGAAGTTTAATTTTTTTTTTTCATATTTTCCCCCCCCCCCCCCAAAAAAAAGCTAACTTGAAGACTTGACTGCTTAAACCGGATCTTTACTGCACATTTAAAATGCTGAGACACAAATGAATCTCGCTAGGGAGACCGCATGTTCAGTGCAGTTCACCAGTTTCTTTGTTATAAAAATGAGTCAATGATGTGAGCAATAAGGAGACAGTAAGTTGACAACTGTTTCATTCACTTCCCAGAGGCTAACATCCACCCGTTTCCTTTTTATCTGCATTCGAAAGATGCAGCTAATGCCTTGAACTATTTCTCAGCAGGGAAACTGGGTCATTAAAATGATATTAATTGAAGCTGGCCACAAAATAAAGGGTTGTGTTGGTATTGCCTCCTGCTCTGGAATAGAGCGATCATCCCGATGTGAGCAGGGTAACGGAGTGCCACAGTCCGCAGTGTGAAGCATCCGAGGGTCAGATGTTGCAAACCAGGGATTTTTGCTTCTCCCGGCGTACTTTTCCCAGGCAGCTTTTACCTACTGACAGACGGGACTGTTAGCCTGAGTGGTAGCTTGAAATTAGCTTAATTGATTGCTTCTCATGATAGAAATAGACTGACAACTTGCCCTTAAGGAGAATAAAATCCGAGGGGGAGAAAAAAAAGAAATAGGCCCAAGGTCGACAGGAGAGAGAGGACAGAGTCTGGTGAGGATTTGAGCTGCTTCCAGCACTGAATTTTTATCGGGAATGCAGATACCCTGAAGGGAACACTGGTACAGCAATGGTCCAAGGGGGTTTCCCAGGTAAGCTATCTGTGCCTCTGTGATCTGTGGCTCTTTTGGAATGCAGTCTGAAGCCGTTTTAAGTGTGGGTGCAGAATGTTGTTGTGAAGGTTTGAACAATTGTAAGCTAAGGCATTTCTCTTTAGTGAAAGAGTCAGGGGACATATGCATGTGCCAGGCAATTGTGCGTTAGGAACAAACCTTTAAAAATTTCCTTTCATGTGTACTGTAGCTGGAATTTTCCCCATAATGTTTTTGAAAAGTAGAGCAGTTTATCAGACTGTCAGGAATATACTAGTGAGTTTCAGTGCCAAAATTCTTAACACTGTGTTCCTGTGGTATCCTCTCCTTTCAGAATTGTAATTGAGAGGTAGATCTCCTGGACATTTATTGTTGTTGTTGTTCTTTGTGACTTCACCATAAGCAAAAGGGAAGATGATTTACATTAGAACAAGGTTATTATGATTAATTTTTAAAAACTGACCATTCAGCATTTTTGTTGTGGATGAAAGCAGAGTATCATTAAGGAATCCTAGTAGTAAACAAAAGGCTGCTTTTTCTAAATTGTAAAATAGCACCTTAAATATTATTTGCTAATTGTGCTCTAAGTCCCATTCATCTAAACCTACAAATTCGAATTCATTAGGGGTGGGGGCTCAGCACTTGGAAGTATTATCAAGGACTTCCTTGTTAACACATGGTTCCTGAAATCATTGCTAGATTGGTAATATAATTTCATTCAGTAGGATACTCTTTAGTGTATGTTTTTGCTTGACTTTTAGAAAATTAATTTATTAACAGAGCTTTTTTTATATGTGCTGCTGAAGCGAGCACTATTAACAGAGCTTTTAATCCAAGTAAGATCTGGAATATTTAGACCTAAGCGGGGGGTGGAGGGGTCTTCTTACCTCCTAAGGGAGGCAACTGTAAACTCAAAGAGTTAGACGTCACATTATAGCCCCCCCCTTTTTTTTTCCAGCAGTGCACACGCAAATTAGGTTATTTCTACTGCAATAGCAGAATATATGCTGCATACCTGATTTAAGCTAGCAAACCTTATTCTTGGCTATGCTGTCAAAATAATTGAGCAAGAACTTTTCTTTTGCCTAAAATACAATTTCTGAAGATCTCATTGTTGGCATCCTGAGCTATTTAGTATCCAGTTTTGTGATTTTGATTTGGAGGAAATGTTAGCCCTTAAATGGATGCGTCACAGATTCCCTGTAGTGACAACTGTCCTGATTGTGTTTCTTTTCATTTTATAGTTGGAATTGGTTTCACTTGTCAAAAGGTTATCTTTTCAATACTACTTTCTAAAACTTGTATTGATAAGGCAGCGATAGGAATGATCTTGGATATTGGTGGACCCTACCTGCTTTTCTTCAGACTCCCTAGAGCAGTTTGTTCGTGTTCCTTTTATGTTAGGAAGTTTCATTTTAAACATCTGTTTCTCCAGATTAAAAATAAGTGTGTGCTTTAGTCTCCTCAGGTGACCTGTCATCCCTGATGATTTCCTTAATCTCTATTTCACTAATTCAAAGTTGCCACTGTCCAGCTTCATAAACCACAGTAGAACCCTCATGAATCCTCACAGTGGGTTTTCCAGAAATTGCACACAATGTCTAGTCAGTAGGAATTTCTGTATCTTTTGCATTTTATTCAAATAATATATGAAAATATTTTTTATGTTATTAGCTGTAAATGTGTCTCATAAGTAGACATTTATTTATGTGTTAAATGTTAAGTTATTTTTCCGGTACTCCTGCTCAGGATTAATTGTTCATGATTTTCATAACAAACACATTCAGCATTTATTGAAGGTTTCTGTTTACCTTTGTGCATACACATTTAACTCCAGAGTATTTTAATGTTTTCTAATAGTCTTTATATTATGTTCACTGTTCTGCATTCAGTTAATTTGAAAAGCATCCTTCCATTTCATGTCTCTTTCTGGCATATTTTACAAATAGTTATACATAGAATGATAAATAAAAGATGGGGCCTCAGTCTGCAGAGAATTTACTCTTTTTTTGTACTTGCTTGGAAACATGTTATTTTAAATGAGTTTATGTTGCTTTGGTATAGGTGGTTTTAAAACAGGCCACTTTAAAATATTCATGTTTGCATATGAGTATAGGTTTAACTTTCATCATTTAAACTGATCCAGTGTTAAAGTATTATAATTCGAATTAGGGAAGTAGTGTACAAAAATTAAGTATCATTTAAAGTGGTTTGTTTTTTTTTTCTGAGAAACTACCTCTTTTTTGGTGAATACAATGGGGAGCGAAGGTAAGAAATATCATTTCTCTGTTTCTTTTATGTTGTCTTATTTAGATAGTTATGTGCTTTTTTGCACAAATATTCACTTTGTCTCTTTTCTTACATTTATGCTATGACCGGGTTCTAAGATACTTGCATAGTGTGAAGAATTCATATTGTATATTCTGAATATATCTGTGCTCAGTCAGTCATCTTATTCCCATTTTGTAGATAGTAAAACTCTTTTTCTAGAAAGCGTGGAGTGCTTTATTCATGTCTTGGTGGAAGTCTGACATAACCTCAGTTACTATGATGATATGAAAAATTTTTGGAGCTTAATACCTTCCAAAGACTGAGGGGAGAAATACACCAGTGGAACCTCTGCCTTCAGGAAGTTTATAATCTTCCTAAAAAGAGAAGATGCATATAGGTGGAGAGACAAAATGACTTGAAACCCGTCTGGAAGAGCTTGAGGTGGAGAAGTTGGTAGGATTGGCAAAAGTATGGTAGCTCCAGATGTGGGAGTCCACTCAGGCAAAGAAATGTTACAAGCAGTAAAACAGAAAGGACAAAGTAAGACCAGATTTTAGGGGAGCAAGAATTCTAAAACTGAAAGCTCACAAATTTATTATTTCCTGAAATGGAAATTATGGTGGTAGATAGCTAACCCATAGAAACCACATTTCAGAATAGTTGAAATAAAATTTGTAGTTTCATTCCTTTAAATTTGTTGAGTACTTCTGTTCAGAACACTGTGCTAAATGCTTTCCATACATTTTTTTTAAAGTCCGTATAATTTTGTGTTTCTTTTTTAAAGTCTTGTTGTTTTATAGATGAAGTCCAGAGGACTCCAAAGGCTGTACTTTTACTAAATTTTAACTTTACATATTTTCAAGTATGTAAGTGAAGTAGTTCATTCCATTGGCAAAGACAAATTGATTACTCTCCTCTTTTCCAATAATGGGGTAGATAGACATGTTATTTGAATTCCAAAAAAAAAAAAGCATGCTGAAGTTCTGAATTCCAAAAAATTCATATTCTTCAGCAAACCACATTTTAATATTGAAAGTTCCAATTTAAAAGAAAAAGTCACAAACCAAATGAAGCTGAATTGGGGAAAAATACAGTCATGGAGATGTGCCATTAGTTTTCAGGGTACACATCATTATGGCATCACACACTGCACAGCATGAATCAGGCTTCTGAGCATAAACAGATTTTTTTCCATTACTGAAAATTTTCTACATTTGGAAAAGAAATAGCAAGTCTCCTGATGCTAACCGGAGGGGAATGGGTAAGTAGCGAAGGTTAATAGATACTTAGATGGAATTTTTAAAAAACTATATTTTGAGTCCTTCAATATTTTCAGGTTCATCCTAGGTGATATGGAAATGTATTAGCACTTTGGTAAATGTTTTGAATTGCATTTGGGTTTTGGCTCAGGGTTGCCTCTACTGGCTTCAGGTTTTCAATACCTGCTCCCTCCAGTATTTCAAAAGCCGATATAAGAGCTTGCTGAGAATGAGAAGGTAGCACCTTTCAGCTTCATAAAAGCAAAAAAACATGAGTTATAAAAGCTTTTTGAAAAAATTTATATCTAAGGGACAGTTCACTAGCTTCCCATCTGTTTGCTTGAATACATCTGATGTGTAATGGAGATGTTTTGATTATACCTGCAGGGATTAACACACGCACATACTGATAGTCTAATAATAAAATCACATTGGTTATGGCTGTTCATATGTGTCATACGAAATCTCTGAAAACAGCTCTCTGCTCCTGTGCAAAATTAAGTTAAAGGCTTTGGTTCCTCAGATGAGAGACATTTGACTTGATTGATTGCCAAGGCACATTTATATAATAATTCACAAATTGCTTAGTCCTCTGTTTTGATTGTTCTTTAAGAAGAATCATTTTGGCAGGTAGATAATCTGTGTTTTCACAGATCACAGAACCTACAGAAACTAGCTTCTCATTCTTCAGTCCCTGTGGAATCTGTAACTTTCACCATGTGTCTGTGCTCTTATTTCTTTCAGCTTGTGCCTAAATAATCACTTCCCATGTGTGACTACAGCTCTTAATGTGCCTTATGGTGCTGTGTTGAGGGTAGGTCCTTAGGCATCCGTTTCCTCTATAGCCAAAGCTTAGGTCATTGTAAATGTTCAATAAACGTTCTTTGAACTGATGTAGGAAAAGCCATTTTTGCATGTAACCTAATGAATATTCATGAGGGAATGGCCAAATCTATTCAATTTACAAAGGGAGCATTCTTGTGGAACAGTGGCTCACTAAAGAAGATGAAATTATTCTATCATCTACATGTATTACTTAGAAGGTTCTTTTTATGGGCTACATAGTGTGCGATGATAGTATATAAGGAAGGGACATTTTCTTCCAGTGGAACAATGGTTTTTCTTAGAAAAAATTTTTTTCAATAATCAAAGAAGTTCCTATGAGGAATTTATATACTTGGGGAGGGTGGACAGTAGAATAATGGGTAAATGAGTTTATTTTCCTGTTCTCAGCTGTCTTTTTTTTTTAATCAAACATTTTGTGTGCTGCTTCAGTGGTTTCTGAACAAATCTATAATATGATTTATGCATTCTTAAAATGTTCAGAGCAAGTAACAGGATAGTTTCTTGGTCAAGTAGGAAAAAGTAGCAGCTTTTTCATTTTGTAACCAGCAAACTTTTGGTACAGGGTGAACATATTTATTTTTTATTTATTTATTTTTTTAAAGATTTTATTTATTTATTTGAGAGAGAGAGAATGAGAGACAGAAAGCACGAGAGGGAAGAGGGTCAGAGGGAGAAGCAGACCCCTTGCTGAGCAGAGAGCCCGATGCGGGACTCGATCCCAGGACTCCAGGATCATGACCTGGGCCGAAGGCAGTCGTTTAACCAACTGAGCCACCCAGGCGCCCCAGGGTGAACATATTTAAAATTAATCATTTAGGGGTGCCTGGGTGGCTCAGTCGTTAAGCGTCTGCCTTCGGCTCAGGTCATGATCCCAGAGTCCTGGGATCTAGCCCCACATCGGGCTCCCAGCTCTGCGGGGAGCCTGCTTCTCCCTCTTCCACTCCCCCTGCTTGTGTTCCCTCTCTCGCTGTGTCTCTCTCTGTCAAATAAATAAATAGAATCTTAAAAAAAATAAAAATAAATAAAATTAATCATTTATTGCAAGATTCAGCAAACTACAGCCTATGGGCCAGATTTAGCCTGCTGCATGTTTCTGTAAATAAAGTTTTATTGGAACACAGCCACACCCATTCATTTATGTATTGTCCCTAGTGCTTTTGAACTATAGAAGACAGCAGAATTCATTAGTTGCAGCAGAGACCATAGAGCCCACAAAGCCTAAAATATGTGCTATCTCTTTTCTAGAAAGTTTGGCAGTCCCTGAATTATACCATAGAAGTTAAAGCTTTCAATCAGGTATGGGTTCAAATCTTGCCTTACAGCTTGCTACCTGTGTAGGCTTGGGCAAATTACTTACTACAAAATTGTCTGGCCTTTGATTTCCTTTTCTATGAATAGAGGTAATACCACCTATCCCATACACTTTTTTCCTAGTGATTAAATAGCATAAAATATATAAAGTATTTAATATGTCACTTTTAAAATGGTAAGCACTCTGAAAAGGATAGCTGTATATAAAATATGCACATATTAGTTGGTATATTATTTTTCCTTCATGCAAGATTGAAAGTTGTTAATTTGATTGTGGTATACTGTTACTATGAAATAATTTGTTTACATGCTTATTGTGTTATATATTTATCTTCTAGATACAATTAGTGATATACTATTTCTAACCCTCTCTGCTTTGATGGCATAAATTATCTCAGCCAGGTTATTCAGGTTTTTTACATGCTATTTAAAAATCAGCTGTACAAACCTTAAATTAACTTGTAATTAAAACATGGTCCTAATTCTTTCTGGCAAATGGTGGTATCAAATATTGAATCAAATTAATCAGTTTTTTATGGATCAGAAAATTTTAATATAAAATGTAATTATATTATTCCCTATATGATTGCTTAATGTTTGGAAAGTATCTACAGACCTAAAACCCTCAGTGTTTCAAGTACCCTATGATTTGAAAATCATAGGGGCGCCTGGGTGGCTCAGTCGGTTAAGCGTCTGACTCTTGATTTCGGCTTGGGTCATGATCTCAGGGTCGTGAGATAGAGCCCTGCATTGGGCTCTGTGCTGGGTGTGGAGCCTGCTTGAGATTCTCTCTCTCCCCCTTCCCTCCCCTCTACTTGCTCCCTCTCTCTCTCTCTCTCTCTCAAGAAAAAGAAAAAAGAAAATCATAGAGATTTACCTTGAAGATTTTCTCAAGATTTAAGCAGTGTTTTCTGGTTTGTTTGACAAATTATTCTATCTTTGTATGAAATACCCATAGTGGATCTGGCCTTAAATATGTGTGAGATTCTAATTTTCCTCAGGGATCATAGAGATGATCCAGAGAGATTCCCTGATATTCCTGGTAGAGCAGAGGGAGTGAGGCCTAGAAATCAAGGTATTGCCTCTTATTGTTTGTGGGAAGTCACTGACTCTGATGCTTCACTTTCTTAATCTCTAAAATGAGTGTGAGACGACATTACCTACTAGATTCCTGCTATTTCCGTGACTTTTAGGGGGAGGACATACTTTGTTTGGTAAGAGCAGACAAAAACTTGAAGATACCTATTTTCAACTAACGTTAAGAGCCTAAATTTATTTTTTTCACCTTTATTTTTTTTATTATTATGTTATGTTAATCACCATACATTACATCGTTAGTTTTTAATGTAGTGTTCCATGATTCATTGTTTGCGTATAACACCCAGTGCTCCATGCAGTATGTGCCCTCTTTAATACCCATCACCAGGCTAACCCATCCCCCGCCCCCCTAAATTTATTTTTATTTTTTTTTTTAATGATCTTATTTTAAGTAATCTCTACACCCAACCTGGGGCTCAGACTCACAACCCTGAGATCAAGAGTTGTGTGTTCCATTGACTGAGCCAGCCAGGTGCCCTAAGAGCCAAAAACAAAATTTTTTTTTATTATGTTATGTTAATCACCATACATTTCATCATTAGTTTTTGATAAGAGCCAAAATTTTAATCTGGGCTAATTAATGTGGGGTCTTTCAGCCCATAAGGAGTCCAAGGATGACTATCAATTCTTTGAATTTTCTATTTAAGTTCAGAATGTATGTGTTTTGGGGTAGGATAAGGTAGTTCTTCTCTGTATTACGTTACCCGTGAAACCCATAAAACACCACTGTTCTTTTTTTTTTTTTTTTAAGATTTTATTTATTTATTTGAGAGAGAGAATGAGGTAGATCATGAGGGTCAGAGGGAGAAGCAGACTCCCTACTGAGCAGGGAGCCCGATGCGGGACTCGATTCCAGGACTCCAGGATCATGACCTGAGCTGAAGGCAGTCGCTTAACCAACTGAGCCACCCAGGCGCCCCAAAACACCACTGTTCTAATCTATAAAAACCATGACTGATAGGAGGATTAGATGACACTTTAAATCGGAACAGCCAAATAGAACTAGACAGCATAGTATGACTTTTGAAATTAGTGCAGGATCAATGATTACATAGCAGATAATAAATAACATATAACATTTTATCTCCAAAATTAATACAAGCTGCAATGTAACTTTAGGAAGTAACAATTTCCACTTCTATAAAGAACTCTGCTGCTGTGTTTAGAATGGTTCTGTCACGTGGGTCCAACACAGTCCCTTGTGCATAATAATTGCTTACTGTTTTGTGAAAGAATAAATGATGTTTTCAAGTTATTTATTCAACATCAGTATTTCTTGTATATTGTTCTGAGGAAAGAATTATCTTTGACTTTATATAAATGCATATAACTCATAATTTAGTGGTTAAGAGATTGGGGTTTGGAGTTCTATAATTTTAGTCCCAAGTCATCTCTTTATTAATCACTCCAAAACTCTGTCCTTAACTGTAAAGTGGAGATGAAAGCACCTACCTCACTGGATGGTTTAGAGGACAAAGGGATGTAATGAATACAAAGTGCATAGCATCCTGCCTGCTTGGAGCAGGTATCCTGCACATGATAGATGGTAGTTTCTCATCATGATCATCCTTTGCCTCATGCTTTTCTATTATACAAGTCTAAGTTCATCATAAAAATTGTTCTTTGAATAAAGTAGAATTTTTATGGAGAACATTTCAAATCCCTCTTGATTCTTTGGAAATTTCCTATAATCTTGATGCAAATTAGTACTCTGGAAAAGATCATTTTACTGAGAATTTTTCTCAGTATTTTTTATTTCATTCATTTCTAGATGGAGGAAACACTGACTTCTGATGCATTTAGTTTGAGCCAGATGCATTGTCACCAAAAGAGGCAGAGTTAAAGGTGCAAGCATTGATACCTCGTAACAATAAACATTCACAGAGAATGAGACAAAAACTGTATTTGACAGAGAGACTTTAGGCAGGTCTGCTGACTGCAGGGTCAGCAAAGGAAAAGTGTCAACCTGATTGCAAAAGACAAAGCAGAAAATCTACATCCAGCAGACACAAGAAATAGGGGTACGGTAGCCTCTGGTTGCTCACACAGGCAAGAAGCCCTTCCTATCAGAGCTCAAACGCTACCGTCTTTTCTTCTCACTAGGAAACCTTTCCTGATTGTCTTAGCTAGAAGTGTTGTCTCCCATAACTCACTCTCCCAGCTCTTCTCTTCAAGTTTACTCTTACAGCCTACTGTGATGATATGGTTATTCATAGGTGCTTATTCATTCTATTTATAGCTTCACAAAGATAGTGTGTCTTGATTTATTTTTAATTCAGCACATCTTGTTAATGCCTTGTCCAGAGGACCCACTCAATAAATATTAATTGAATGAGTAAATGGATGAGCATCAGGTTATATAAAATCATGCAGAAGGTATGTGAAAGTTTTGGCATTGACTGTGTTCTTTTGTTTCTTTTCTTTCTTCTTACAGTATTCCTTTTCAAATACCCTGTCTGGAGTTTAGGTTTCAGTTACTTGCACAAAGCAGTTTTTGGGTTTGTTTATTTGTTTTTAATAAAGATTTTGTTTATTCATCTGAGAGAGAGAGAGCATGAGCGGGGGTGGGGGGGGAAGAGGGAGAAGCAGGCTCCCTGCTGAGCAAGGAGCCTGATGTGGGACTCGATCCCAGGACCCTGGGATCATGACCTGAGCCGAAGGCAGATGCTTAACCAACTGAGCCACCCAGATGCCCCAACACAAAGCAGTTTTGTAGTTGACAAAGCAGATATAAGTTACATCAACCTAAGTGTGTAGGTACGGTAGTTGGTAAAGTTTGTGGTGTGATGCCGCAGGGTTTTAAGCAAAGAGACTTGTTCTTATATACAGTAGGGGACTATTAAAACTCTTGAGCTGAAGAAATAATCTGACTATAATCTTTTTTTTTTTTTAAGATTTTATTTATTTATTTGACAGAGAGAGATAGCGAGAGCAGGAACACAAGCAGGGGGAGTGGGAGAGGGAGAAGTAGGCTTCCCGCGGAGCAGGGAGCCCGATGTGGGGCTCGATCCCAGGACCCTGGGATCACGACCCGAGCCAAAGGCAGACGCTTAACGACTGAGCCACCCAGGCGCCCCTGATTATAATCTTAAAGGACAATTAACTTGATAGAATACAAGGGGAGGATACAGAGAATTGTGTAGAGATGTATCAGGATTAGGTTCCAACTATAAGTGAAGAAACCCCAAAATAATAGTTGTTCTGGAGTTGTTCTCAGGAATGTATTTTTCCCGTAGGTATGAGTCGGAAGCAGGCACTGTATGGTGTCTAGGAGCCAGGCTCCTTTCATATCGTGGTGCCACCTCCACTCCCTACATCCCCTCAGTGTTAGGAGGACACTAGCTTTAATGATCAAGGCTGCATTCCAGCTGCCAGGAAGGAAAAAGGGGAAGGGAAGGGCAACATTCCTCCTTTAATGGTATTTCTGGAAATTTGCCCAGAATTCCTTAGCTTATATTCCACTGTCCAGAGTTTAGTCCTGTAACTAGCTACAAAGGAGGCTGAGAGATATTTTTCTTCTGGGTAGACACACGCCCAGCTAAAAGTATGCATTTCTATGAGCAGGAAAGGTAGAATAGGATGGATAGAGAACAAATTAGCAGATTTTCCAATGGTGGGATTTTTAATATTCTAGGAAATATAGAGAGAGGGCCATAAGTTAATGTAAGTAGAACTTTTCTTAGAAAAGAAGATACGCGTTCATTCATTTGACAGGCATTTATCAAGAGCTGTCCTGAGAGCCTAGTGTGGTTCTGGATGTTAAGGGAGTCATTGTTGTGGAACCAGTGGTGTAAGCTGTGAGAGCAGGTGTGATGGTCAGAGAGAATGGGTAAGGCCTGGCACACACCCCGCAGGGAACATCAGAGGGCACCTGAGTGGCTCAGTCCTTGGGCGCCTGAGTGGCTCAGTCGTTAAGCGCCTGCCTTCTGCTCAGGTCATGATCCCAGGATCCTGGGATCGAGCCCCGCATCGGGCTCCCTGCTCGGTAAGGAAGCCTGCTTCTCCCTCTCCCACTCCCCCTGCTTGTGTTCCCTCTCTCGCTGTGTCTCTCTCTGTCAAATAAATAAATAAAATCTTTAAAAAAAAAAAAAAGAATCTTTAAGAGCTAAGACAGGGTGGGAGAGGTGGAGCTTTTAACCTTAGGCAAAATGGTTAGCACTTCTTTGAATTTCATGAGAAGGACTAAAGACCTTTAACCCTATTGTGCACCTTAAAGCTCAGCACCCTCACCCTTCTACCCCATCAGCCTATAATTTATTAACTTCTTTTCTCTTCAGTTCTGGCCTTGACCATTATTTTATGTTTATGACATAGGTTTAAAACTTTGGAAATAAGAGTAGGGAAGAAGCTGTAGTATAATATCACATTTCCTCCATTCTAAAGTACACATTTTTCTATTTGTGGAATGCGACCAAAATATACTTTCTATATAGAACATCAAGCACTTTGTTTAAGAAGGATAGTATAAAAAGCAGCATACATCATCCCTTTTGTTTATTTGCTTGCTTGTTCTGTTTATCCAAACCAGACAAGAGTGAACATTTAGGCCTGTATAGTATTTTAATTTTGGTTTATGATTCTAGTTGAACCGTTATTTATTCTAATGATATCTAGAAGGTAATATGTATTTTTTTATTATTTATTATGCTTTATATTAAGGTATATTAAAAAGCAATATAATTTTCTTACAAGTTCTTGATTATTCTTAAAATAGCCAATTAAATAAAAATGTGATAGTTTTGGCAGATTAAAGCTTTCAGAAGAGATTTCTTTGACATACCGAAAAGATATTTAAGTTCTTCCTAAATTGGAATTTGGAAAGAAAATAAGGCAGCATTTACTCTTTTTTTTTTTTTTTTTTTTTTTTTTTTTTTTTTAAAGATTTTATTTATTTATTTGAGACAGAGAGAATGTGAGAGAGAGAGCACATGAGAGGGGGGAGGGTCAGAGGCAGTAGCAGGCTCCCTGCCGAGCAGGGAGCCCGATGCGGGACTCAATCCAGGGACTCCAGGATCATGACCTGAGCCGAAGGCAGTCGCTTAACCAACTGAGCCACCCAGGCGCCCAAGGCAGCATTTACTCTTAATGAAGTTTGTTAAGTTAGAGCTAAACTCAAATCATGTATAAGTGTCATACTTACATACTATGCTACACGATCATTTTATTGTATATGCTTGAAATAGTATAAAAATGAGGGGTGCCTGGCTGGTTCCATCAGTGGTACTTGGGACTCTTGATCTCAAGTTTGTGAGTTTGAGCCCCACATTGGGTGTAGAGATTACTTAAAATGAAAAAAATCTTTAAAAAAAATGAAAATTAAGTTTTAGACAACTTAATTTTATAACTCAAAATTTCAAAGCCTCCAAAAACAATGGATCGTGAATCACCACATCAAAAACCAATGATGTATTGTATGGTGACTAACATAACATAATAAAATTAAAAAAAAAAAATTTAAAGCCTCCAATCTGTGGTTGTATTTATGAACAGGATTTTATATCGATGTCTTACATATTAAAATCTGCTGAGTTGGTGAACCTTTTAAAATTTATTCATTTATTGATTGATTATTCTGCTACAAAATCTGTTTGCCTGCTCTGGAACTTAACATTTTAGTGGCTTTAAAATTTAATTGAATTTTATGTATATAATCTGTAAGTAAGCATTAGGTTTCACTTACAACATAGTTCAGATTTGGATTCCTTTGTAGGTAAGTCATTCATCCCTGCCCCAAAGTTCAGTGGCTTCTATCGGATTTGTCCAGAGGTCCTCAGGATCTGGCCCCAGGATCTCTCTCCACATCTTTCCAGTGTCTTCTTGCCTTCTGTTTTATCTCAAGTGGCAGTTCCTCCAGCATACTATCCTCCTCCCTGGGTTAGAGCCTTTGCACACACTTTCCACCTGTTCAGTTAGTATTACTCTTTCAACTCTCTTAAACCCGAACCTCACTTCCTTAAGGAAGCCCTTCTTGATGTCCATTTCAGATACCAACACTTCTTCTACACAGTCCTTGTGGTGCTTTTTCTCTCTACCATTTTTCTGTGTTAATTCTGTGATTATTAGATTAAACCCGTCTCTTCCATGAGGTGGTAAACTCCACGGTCAGGCCTTCACTACCCATCAACATCTAGCAAGCACAATGCTTTTTTCGTTAAAAACTCTTTTGAGCGAGTGAATGAGTAAGCATAATTTTCAGCCTTTATACTTACTTCATACTAGGGGGACTAAGCGAAGTTCACTTTCACATTACTGATCCAGATCAAGAAAAATACATACATTTAACTCACTTTTATCTCTGGAAGTAAAAAAAAACAGATATTATAGCCGAAGAGCCTTTGTGTGTAGAATCAGAAGATCTGTATTGAAATTTCACCTTAATCACTCTTTAGCTGCACAACCTCAAGCCCTTTAAAATTTGGGGGCTTCAGTTCATTCATCTTTAGTATACATAGCTAATGCCTCCCTTGAATGTTAGTTTGAGGATTAAGTGAGAAAAAAAAATATATGAAAGAGCCTGATGCATGCCTAATATAAAACTCATTCTTAATAGATGTTATTTGCACTTGAATATAATTATTGTCTTTAATGTCTTCTGCATTCATCTCATAACTGTTTTTGATATCTCTAAGCTAAAAGTTATATAATCACGTAGTGAACACTGTGGTTCTCAAAGTGCAACCCCATTCCCCCTACATGTCCATCAATGGAGCCTTTTTTTATTCTTTGAACTCATGGGGTATAAGTAGGGACCAGGGAGTTAAGTAGTTCAGTTGACCAGGGACGGAGCAAACCAGTGACAGGGGCAAAAGGCAAGGAGTATAGGGAGGGCTTAGCAATCTGTGGGCTGTAGGGTGATTATCATGTGGAAAATTTGCAGATGTGGGAAATTACAGGATTCTGCAAAGTAAAAAAGTATAGAGTAAAGCTGGAAATAGGACCAGGTATTGTGCTAGGCTTCAAACGCGTTACCTCACATAATCCCCCAAACAACACAAACACATAGTTACTATTATGATTTTCACTTTACACATGAGGTAGCTGAGGAAAGACAGAGGTTAAACAGCCCTAGTTTTTCCAACTACAAGCGACAAAAGTGGGATTTGAACCCACCGTCTCACTCCAGAGCCCCTGCTCTTAGTCACTAGGTTCTATGGCCCAATGTAACTGGATGGAGCATTGTTTTGGATGGTCAGAGTAGGAGAGATTTGTACCAGGAGAGTTTGGAGGGTGAGACAGGAAGACCCAGGCTCCCCAGGAGCATGCCTCTGGGAATTCATCTGGGAAGCTATTATATAGACTTCAGAGGGGACTTTGGGCCCTTTGTAGCAGGTAACTTGGATTTTCTCTTGCCAGTGCCCCCGTCTTTATTCTTGAATGGTAATCTGTTAGGGCCGTAGAAGTCCATCAAAATTTAAGCAAAAGGGAATTGCCAGGAAAGGCAAACCTGAAAAAATATTCCCTCTCTCATCCTGAACATCTTGTGGCTGCAATTCACATATTACTCATTTAACTGAGTGTTTACTATGTGCCAGATACCGTGAGAGGGGTTGGGGATACAAAATGAGTCTGGTTGCCAAGGAACCCTGGTCCTGTGAGGAAGAGAGATAAGTAAATCAGTTTTCACAGTGGAAGAAGAGGCATTGACAGAAAAGCCTCCAGTATCTTGGAAATAAGAGAACGGACTCGTGCTGGAGGGGTCATGGAATGCTGCTTTGATCACTGTACAGATTTACTAAGGGAAAACGGAGGAGCCGTTTGATGTTATAATATGGCTACGGTGCAGCATGCAAGGGAACATGGCAGAAAATGGAGCTCCAAAAGAAACATTTGCTGAACCCTTTCATGCATCTTGGGTGCAGCTAGGAGTGCAAGGGACTTAGGGAGGCTATCAAAAATATCAGGGGTCATTTTGTTTCTATTTACCCATACTAAGTTAAGAACTCTCCTTTTATTCCTAAAATTGTTGTCTTTTTCTAAACTTGCTTGTGATACTTTTGTTTACTAATTTTACCTTAAATTATCTTTTTTTTTTAGTTGAGGTACAATTGACATACAGCATTTAAATTACTCTTAAGAGTTGAACTTTATAGTCAAGGAAAGATACCTTTAATAAGCATTCAGAACCTGCTTTCCAGAGGATTAAGTTGACTATGCATTAGAAAAAAAGATGAGCAGAGTGCTAGATACAGTTTTATATTACCTTTTACAGAAACGTGTGGTTTATAATTTATAAAAGGGACAGTGATTTATGTTAAAATATCAACTCTGCCTTTTGCGAGCTAACGTTCTTGGGCAGTGCACTTAATCCCGCCCAGCCTCAGTGTTTCTTATTTCTAGAAAGGGCTATTGAAGTACTAAATGAGATCATTTATTTGAAGATACCTGTCAGAAAGGCAGCATCTGCTATTGTTATAAATCTGAGTTCAGAATTGCCCATTGGAGATTTTAGATTAGTCCTCAAAAGACATTTCCTTGCTTGCTTTCCCCCTCTGCTGTTACTTTTGCTTTTCTGTTTTCTTGCTCCTTCCTCTCCGTCCCTTCCCCTCTCATTTATCTTTTCTTTTCTCTTGGGAGAAAGCAATTGTTCACTGATGTGCAAGATCCTGTCCAGGTTCTGACTGTCAGCTTCTTTCAGTGTGATCAGTCTGATGACGAGACATAAATAAGAACAGACTGGCTATGATGCCTGAAATCATTCCTTTTTCATGTTACCATCTTGACTGCCTGAAAAAAAGCCAAGAAGATATTAAAACGCAAGGGATAAAAAATTAAACGGTGCAAAATTTCCAACACCAGAGAGAAAACACGTATCTGTTCCTCTGTGGGAAGGACATGAGTGAGGAATGTTGGCAGTTTATTTTGACAGGCTTTGGTGTCTTGTCTGTGTCTTTATTATAATCATCTTAGCCGCCAGGTTTTTAGAGCCTAATCTTTTGGCATATCTAGGTGTGCAGGATAGATGCTTCCTTTTATTGCTGCTTTTCCACAGACTGTCGATGCGGTCTCCTTCCTCACTCCCACTTGTCATTTTGGCACAGACAGATCTAGATCACAATGTAATCTTTAAATACATTGTCAAGGGTTAACTTCTTTTAGTCATTTCATTTATTCATTCACTCATTCATCTGTTTATTGTGAGGAGAAAATACTATGAATAGTGCTGCTGTGAACATGGGTGCTCAGATATTTCTTCAAGACCCTGCTTTCAGTTTTCTGGGTATATACCCAGAATTGGGATGACTGGATCATATGGTAACTTTTTAAAATTTTTTGAGGAACCTTCGTACTGTTTTCCGGAGGGGCTGCACCATTTTACGATCCTACCAACAGTATAAGAAGATTCCAGCTTCTCCACATCCCTACCAACTTTTTTTTTTTTTTAAGATTTTATTTATTTATTTGACAGAGAAAGACACAGTGAAAGAAGGAACACAAGCAGGGGGAGTGGGGGAGGGAGAAGCAGGCTTCTCGCTGAGCAGGGAGCCTAATGTGGGGCTCAATCCCAGGACCTTGGGATCATGACCTGAGCCGAAGGCAGTCGCTTAACGACTGAGCCACCCAGGTGCCCCTCTACCAACACTTCTTATTTTTAATAGTGACATCCTAATGGGAAGGAGGTGCTATCTCATTGTGGTTTTGATTTTCATTTCTCTGATGATTAGTGATGTTGAGCATCTTTTCGTAGGCTTGTTGCCCACTCATAGATTGTCTTTGGAAAAATGTCTCTTCAAGTCCCTTGTCTATTTTTAAATTGAGTTATTTAATTTTTTTGTTATTGAGTTATGGGATCTCTTTACATATTCTGGGTATTAACCGCTTATCATGGTTACGATTTGCAAATATTTTCTCCCATTCCATAGGTTGCCTTTTCATTCTGTTGATTGTGTTCTTTGATGAACAAAAGTTTGTAAGTTTGAAGTAATCTCATTTGTCTATTTTTGCTTTTGTTGCCTTTGGCGTCATATCCAGGAAATCATGGCCGAGTCTGAAGTCATGAAGCTTTTCCCATGTTTCCTTCTAGGAAGTTTATAGTTTCTGATAATATACTTTTTATTTATTTACTTATTTATTTTAGATGTGATGTTTTGGAATAGCTTTGGTTCACAGCAAAATTGAGCAGAAAGTACATAGAGTTTCCATATATCTCCTGCTAACTCCCCTCTCCCCCAACCCCCCACTCTCACAGTTTCCCCCACTATCAACAAGTGGCACATTTGTTGTAATCAATGAGCCTACGTTGACACATTATTATCATTCAAAGTCCATAATTTACATTAGGGTCCACTCATGGTGTTGTATATTCTGTGCGTTTTGACAAATGTATAATGTAATGGTATGTATCCACCATTATAGTACCATATGGAATAGTTTCCTGCCCTAAAAATTCTCTGTACTCCACCTGTTCATCTCTCCTTTCCCCCAGGGAGTTAACTTTTAGCCAAGAAAGTTTTGAACTGTTCAAAAGATACCACCATCCAAGTATTCAGTGTCCAAATTGCAGAACTCTAAGACACCTCTCAGATTTTTCACTCCCCTTGTTTAGTTGTCAGTTGAAGTAGAAATTTCATCAGGATGATGCTCCCTTATTCTCGATAAGTCTTTATTTGGAAAAAAAAAAAAAAAACCAGAAAACTTCATAACCAAAATCTTTATATAAGAAGATTGCCATCTTTTTTACCTTGTTTTAGAGCATAACTGTTTTTACAACAGTTTCACAAGTACTGCTTATCTGATCATTTAAAACTCCTGTCAGATGCTAAAGGCAGGCAAAATTATTTTCATTCCACTCATGACCAAACAGAGGCTGGACTAAGGTAAATGATTTGCCCAAGATTTCATGGCTAGAAAGCAGAGTCCAGGTACTTCACCAAGTTCTGTTGCTTCTTTCCACCGCACCAAGTAGCCTCCCATTTGACTTGGAAACATGTGAATATGCCATCAGCCTGTTGCAGAAGTAAAGGTGATCTTTCCGGTAACTGGTTCCTTTGCTTAAGCCCTGTTTAAAATATCATGGAAGGGCCACCTGGGTGGCTCAGACGGTTAAGTGTCTGCCTTCGGCTCAGGTCATGATCCCAGGGTCCTGGGATTGAGCCCCGCGTGGGGCATTCTGCTCAGTGGGGAGTCTGCTTCTCCCTCCGCCACTCCCCCTGCTTGTGCTGTCTCTCTCTCTCTCTGTCAAATAAATTTCAAAAATTTTTAAAGAAAACCTGGACAGAGACTCATTAAATAAATAAATAAATAAATAAATAAAATATCATGGAATCTCACATGCTATGGGATGAAATGTTAAACCAGTTTTGCTATTGTTTAAAATCGTTTGAACATTTAAATCATGACAAATTGTGGAATTAATGTTGATCTGTCTTCTAAAATGATTTAAAAAGTTTCATGGGGGTGGGGGGTGCCTGGGTGGCTCAGTTGTTAAGCGTCTGCCTTCGGCTCAGGTCATGATCCCAGGGCCCTGGGATTGAGCCCCACATCGGGCTCCCTGCTCAGTGGGAAGCCTGCTTCTCCCTCTCCCACTCCCCCTGCTTGTGTTCCCTCTCTCGTTGTCTCTCTCTCTGTGTCAAATAAATAAATAAAATCTTTGGAAAAAAAAGTTTCATGGGATATTTCCTTATCATTATTTAAAAATTAAATGTACCATGCAACCTTATGCCTGTTACTCAAATTCTCATAACCCGTTCCCTCATTTTTAAAATAAAAATGATAATTTTAATAAGCACTGCAGTGTAATTAAAGCTGGTTTATGTGGTGCATTCAGGAGCTCTCCAACTGCAAGACATATGGAAGGAAAGTTTTGGCTGGTTAGGGAATAAAGCTTTTGTGCGCTAGGCATTAAGCTAAACATTTTAGTATGTTCTTTAGTTCTGCCTTCTCAGATTCCTTGGATAGGAAAGGTTATCTTATTTTGAAGATGGGAATTTGAAGCTAAGTAACTTGGAGGAGGTCAAACAGATACAATATGGCATCAGTGGACTTTGAACAGTGGCACTTTCTGACTTCAGTATGTACCTTTTGGTGAAGATCGTTTTGACTCTGAACCGCCTGTATTTTTGTTCTGACTGAATCTGGCTTAACATACCTAAAAGATAATGTTCCTAATGAAGATGAAACATGTTAATTACTCAGAAAAGATGTTCTCAGTTTAATCTTGGAGTCTTTTCTTATAACTTAATTCTTAGGGAAAATATAACTCTGTATTAATTAGAAATTTTGGTTCACTTAACCTGTTTATTGACCAATTCAGATAATGAAGAATTTGTAAATTTTGGTTTCCATAATTTATTCATATATTTATGCTGCACCTGCTCTGGGCCATGAACCCTGCCTACACAAAACAGAGGTAGTTTCTGATAGTGGGGAAACATAACCAATAAACCACTAGTGATGACTACACAAAATACTGTCAAATCTCAGCTAGAATTCTACTTCTTCCCTGAACCTTGCTCCGATGGTTATTGGAACTAATATGTATATACAGGGCCCTGGGCAAACAAAACCAGATGGTTTCCTAAGCCAGGTATACAGAGGGAAGTTTGCTTCCAAAGAATCAGTCACTTAACGGGACCTGGTAAACTTGGAAAATACCGTGTTATATTCCTTTTTCTATATTCTTCTACAGTTCTCTTTAATTATTGCAAACTGCCACTTTTTTCCCTTCCGGAAAATATAATTAAATACCTTAATGCTGTCAGTGCGCTGCTGATTTCCTGATCTGTTGCCATTGTGGAACTTTGCTGAGCATCACTGCATGACTGGGTAATGACCAGGGAGCAAAATCAGCGCAACTGCAACACATTTCTCCCACACAATCACCATCATGAGCTTGCGACTTGGTGCTTTTATAGTAATTAAAGAACCATATCCTATGTTCTCCTGATACTTAAAATGTACGACAAATGATTGTAAAGAGTGTTTTTAAAATTGCATTTGGCTTTTCTCAGTGCTGTTTTCTTTTTTTTTTTTTTTAAGATTTTATTTATTTATTTGAGAGAGAGAGAATGAGAGAGAGCACATGAGAGGGGGGAGGGTCAGAGGTAGAAGCAGAGTCCCTGCCAAGCAGGGAGCCCGATGCGGGACTCGATCCAGGGACTCCAGGATCACGACCTGAGCTGAAGGCAGTCGCTTAACCAACTGAGCCACCCAGGCGCCCTCAGTGCTGTTTTCAAAATCAAAATTTTTTTTTCCTGGTTTCTCTCAAGACTTAGGAAAAATCTAGAGTCATTGATAAATCATTTTTTATACCTTGTTTTCAGTCATCTTGAAGGTCCACAATGGCATTTGGAGCTTGGAGGGGGATCTCTCTTAAGGTTTTGTGTTTTTTTTTTAAGATTTTTATTTATTTGACAGAGAGAGACACAGCGAGAGAGGGAACACAAGCAGGGGGAGTGGGAGAGGGAGAAGCAGGCTTCCCGCGGAGCAGGGAGCCCTATGTGGGGCTTGATCCCAGGACCCTGAGACCATGACCTGAGCCAAAGGCAGACAGACGCTTAACAACTGAGCCACCCAGGCGCCGCTCTCTTAAGTTTTTAATATTTTTTTTAATGTGAATTAGAGATCTTTATTTAAAAAAGAAAAAGTGATTCCTTGTCTGCATCCCAGAATTTAGATTTTGTAGATAAGACATGGAGCCAAGACAGGCGATTTTTCTACAGAACTACCTTAGGTGATCTATGGACCACATTTTGGGAAACACTGGTTTGGGTGTGATGGTGCTCTTATAGAAAGCCTCTGTGGACATAATCCATCAAGACTGATTGTGTGAGCCTTTATGTTTGAGCATAGGTGCAAATGTGATCATCCTCTCTAATTAGGGTAGATAAACTTTGCCTCTGTACTAATTTCATTTCTTATTTTAAGCCTAAAGGTGGTCAAGGAGCTTGTATTTGTAGATAAACTATTTTCCAGTTGTGTGTCCCCTACTGAATGTTTGCCTTACCCCACATCCCTCGTTATCAGAGGGATTTGGCAGAGTGTTTAGTTTTCTCATGGCATGAAATAAAGAAGGAGGAGCACCTGGGTGGCTCAGTCGTTAAGCGTCTGCCTTCAGCTCAGGTCAGGGTCCTGGGATCGAGGCCCACATCAGGTTCCCTGCTCAGCGGGAAGCCTGCTTCTCCCTCTCCCACTCCGCCTGCTTGTGTTCCTGTTCTCTCTCTCTCTCTGTCTCTGTCAAATAAATAAAATCTTTAAAAAAATTTTTTTTCTTTTAAATAAAGAAGGAATTGGGGTGAGATTTATGAAAATGAGGTGTAGAAGTGGCCCACCTCTAACTTCAGTTTAGACTGGGCCTAATCGCCCCAATATCTGGCATTTAGAATAGTGAAACTAATCAGTGAGGACTTGTGGATTCTGTTCCTAATTTTGCCATTAGTTTGTGATTAATATCAGTGATCCTTAGTATCCTTGTTCATGGATGCCCTGGACTGGTTTCCTTCCCTCTCCAAATGTCAACACTGTCATGACTTCTAAAACCATAGATTAGGTTTGTATGTTTTTGAACTCGAAAGAAACGGAATCAGTGTGTATACACTTTGCTGTGTTGGTTTCTTTCACTCAACAGTATGCTTCTAATATCCAAACATGTTGCAGGTAGTAGTAGTTATTTGTTTTCATTGCTGAATAAAGTTCCATTTTTTGAATATGCCACAGTTTATCCATTTTACTGTAAATGGACATATTGAAGATTATATTTCACAATACCATACCAAATATATAAAGGGATCAGCATAGTTCTAACAGTGAAAATTCAGTTAATATAGTGTCTGGTGTTTAAAATTTGCTCATTCATACGGATTTGATTGGATTTTGATTCATCTAATGGGAAAATTTTAGATTTTCACTATTGAAGCTTTTTTTTTTCTTTCTGTATTATCTCCTTAGGAAATAGTCTTAATGATTCTTGTTCTAATTTCTGTTTAAAGATTTTATTGAGCAGTGCCTGGGTGGCTCAGTTGGTTGAGTGTCTGCCTTTAGCTCAGGTCATGATCCCAGGGTCCTGGGATGGAGCCCCGCATCAGGCTCCCTGCTCAGTGGGGAGCCTGCTTCTCCCTCTGCCTGCCACTCCCCCTACTTGTGCTCTCTCTCTCTCTCTCACTCTTGCTCTATCTCAAGTGAATCAATAAAATCTTTAAAAATAAATAAAGATTTTATTGATTTATTTGAGAGAGAGAGAGCCAGAGTGGGGAGGGACAGAAGGGGAGTGAGAAGCAGACTCCCTGCTGAGCAGGGAGCCCAATGCAGGACTCGATCCCAGGACCCTGAGATCATGACCTGAGCTGAAGGCAGACACTTAACCGACTGAGCCACCTAGGCGCCCCTGATTCTTGTTCGAACTGACTGCCTGAATTTCTTCACTTTAGATTTATGGCTGATTTTTTTTTCATTCTTCTATTTAATGTGGATTGAATTTTTGTGAATGAAAGGAATGAAATGATTTGACTTACCTGTTTTTCTTCTGAATTCTGTGAGTAATACTTTTTGTTTAATTCTGGCCCTGGCATTCACCTAAGATCATGGACTCCAGAGCTGGACTCCCTGGTTTTGAATCCTGGCTTTACCATTCACTAGATTTGCAACTGTGCATTACCTATCCGATCTATGCCTTAGTTTCCTCATCTATAAAGTTGGAAGTAATACCCATCTCATGGAGTTTTCATAAAGTTTAAGTGAGTTAATAATGAAGTACTTAGAACAATATCTATTATTATTATACTTAAGTGTAGTTCTCATGTTTGTGTGTTTCAATTATTAATTTCTATTTATAGATCCATATAATATCACATTTACATACTGGCCAAAGCATCTACAACATGTAAGAGGGAAGTTTGTTTATTTGTTGTTATGTAAGATATAGTTTCTTTACGTTGACTTATTTTCATTATTTGCTCTATTTGGTCTGGACTTTCACTTGAGATTTGTTCCTTACTACTGAAGTTCATATGCTGTTTTTTATGATTAGTTATGATTTTTTTCATATGTTTTTACTTCTCAAATCTGCATGTACTCACCAACTCATAGAGAATTAAAAGTTGGTAACTGCATGGGGCGCCTGGGTGGCTCAGTTGGTTAAGCGACTGCCTTCGGCTCAGGTCATGATCCTGGAGTCCTGGGATCGAGTCCCACATCGGGCTCCCAGC
Organism: Neomonachus schauinslandi; assembly: GCF_002201575.2. NCBI lineage: Eukaryota > Metazoa > Chordata > Mammalia > Carnivora > Phocidae > Neomonachus > Neomonachus schauinslandi. The sequence goes on from NC_058406.1 coordinate 49,419,411, forward strand.
TCAGCGGCGAGCCTGCTTCTCCCTCTGACCTTCTCCCCTCTCATGCTGTTTCTCTCTCTCTCGCTCTCTAATACATAAATAAATAAAATCTTTAAAAAAAAAAAAGTTGGTAACTGCATAAGAAAATTAGATTGAGATGTTTATTATAACCTGATTATTTAGAAGTGAGATCCTTGTATTTAATGTAAAGAAAATGTATTTAAATATTTTCTCTGTATTATCCTTTGATATTTAAATATTTAAAAACAGACCAGATAACTAAATGTTTCTGAAACTGTATCAGGTCATTATTCCGGTGTGTTGAACATTTTCTATTAAAATACTGGGCAGTGACTTGAATTAAGTTTCTTTCTTGGGAGAAAGGCTCTGTTACTTAGCAACACCTGGCTTCCTGTGATGATAGGAAAACACCCTGAGATCACACTAGAGAAATCTTACTGGCTTTCTTGGACTAGGAAAAGGCATTGTTGCTTTGATACAGAATTATGAGCAACTTGAGATTCCTTTCTTCAGATAACACTGTCATGGGGCTAGAAAATCCATGTTTAAAACAAGCGTGACTGTTCAGCTGAGTAGAAAAGACTGTTCTCTCTCTCTCTAGTTATTCTAGGCTGATGTTCATTCAGAGAAGTTAAAGCCTGGTGCCAAAGAAGTGGGTTCCCGATATCCTAATCTGATTTGTATTTAGAATGGAAGGGCATCTAGGTTATTTGGGATAGGAATGACTGCCACTTGACCAATACATTGTGAAAGTCAATGAAAATCAGTATAAGGGTGGCTATTTATCACAAATATTTCCAGAAAAATACCAGTACTGGGGTTAGTAAGATCCTGGATCATTGTAAACACTTGTAATATTTTGTTGCTGAAGGCTGGTACTTAACATAATTCATGTGGGTGTGTATGTGTGCACCTGTACAAGAAACAAAGTGTGGGTTCTGTTTTCTTAATTTCAGGGGAGAATCCCAATGGCTTCAAATAAAATAATACTCTTTACCCCACCTCTTTAACTGTATTTTTTGTGGAACTGAAAAAAAGATTTAAGAAAACCATTCTCTTTACACATTTTCTTCCCACTTATCCCCTCCCTCAACTGGGGATGTGCCCCTTGCTCAGCCACTGGTTACCCTGGAAACGAGTCCCAGTCGTGGGGTTCCCCTGCGGCAGAGCCCCTCCACCCCGTGCCCCCACCCCCACCCCCATTGACACTGCAGAGCAGTAGGTGCTGACTCAGCCCGAGGAGCCTGACTACAAATTACTCAGATTCTGAATTAACAAGCTGGCATGAGGTGTCTTGGTTTTTCAAAGATGAGGGTTCAGTTCTGCCTCCCCCCACCGCCCCCGCAAAGACTAACTTTGTTTTCCTCCTCCCTTTTGAAAATCTAGCTCACCTTTTATTACAGCTTCAGAGTAGAAACAAGTAGTCATGGAAATGGCAGAAAACATCTGCGATGGGAGAGGGAGGGAGGCCGTTTGGGAGGGTGGGAGCTAGAAGCAGAAAGGCTGAGGCTGAGATCCTAAAGTAACCTATTATATAGTCAAAACATTTCTTATTTAATCCTGAGGCATGATCGTGGAGCCAGAGATACTCTCCATATTCGATTAGTTTTGTGAAGGATGTATTTAAAGGCTGCCTTAAATTTTGGTATCTGAACTTTTTTATGGTTGACTGTCACAATAACTATAGAAAAAATGTTTGTATTGCATGGGAGATCAATCTGTTATTTACAGATCTAGCTGCCCCCGAGAATCGTCTAAGGACCTTGTTATAAAGAGAATCTTACCCCATTACTGAACTTCAATCCGTGTCATTGGCTCCGAATCTCAGCTGGCAGAGCCCAGTCATGATTCTGTTTCATAGGATCTCAGGGTGATTTTTAGGTAGGCAGCCTTGCAGTTCTAAGGAGACTGGCCCTGGGAACCATTGTCTGAGCTCTTTTAGGGGGATCCTCTTATTATTTAAAATTCTACCAGTCTAAGAGATAGTTGTGGTGTGAAGAAGAAAGCACAGCACTTGGACTCAGCAGATGTGGCCCAAACACTGACCAATCCACTAACGTGCAAATGGAGGTGTTCCCAAAGGTAGAGGGACATGGCAAACTACAAGATGTTTCTTTCATGTAAGGAGATATTATGAGGATTCTAAAGATAGTTTCTTTAACTGAGGGGAAAATCTGAATTAATTCTTACTCTTTAAAAATGTTACTGGATGGGGCACCTGGGTGGTTCCGTTGGTTGGGCGTCTGTCTTCGGCTCAGGTCATGATCTGGGGGTCCTGGGATCGAGCCCTGGGTTGGGCTCCCTGCTCAGCGGGGAGTCTGCTTCTCCCTCTGCCTCTGCCTCTCCCCCTGCTCATGCTCTCTCGTGTGCTCGCTTTCTCTCTAATAAGTAAATAAAATCTTTTTAAACAATTAAAATGTTATTGGAGAAATTGAACATGATTTGGTAGAGAAAGAATTTATATGTTAGAAGACTTTAGTTTCTAGCTATCAATTAGCTTCATAACCTTATACAAGATCTTCATTTCTTCAGTCTTTTTCATTTATAAAACGGAATCTGAGGGTGATGGTGGGGGTTTGCTATAAGAGAATATAACTTTATATAGTTTCTTAGTTTGCTTTCCCTGAATTAAAAAGTCTCTGATTCTGGGATATGCCATTCCTATGGTTTTTGCCATTACTTGCTCGTCCCTGATTGCAATTCTCTGTTATTCCCAAATAAACCCATTTTTGCTGGTAATCTTAGTTTGTATAAATGGTATTACATAAATGGTATTGACCTGTTGTTTTCCTCCCTGTTTGAAAATCTCTGTCACTACCTCCAATTAATTGCTTCTGCCTGCTGATGGGACACTGTGATGTCCACCCACCACATTTCATCTATCCTCTCTCCCAGTGACGGATACCCATATTACCTCCACACTCCCCTGCTGTCTCCAGGAACATCCCCTTAAGACCTGTGTAAGAATTTGTTAGGATATTTCCAAGAGCAGAATTGCTGGTTTGTAGAATATGTGTATGCTTAAGTAGTGTCAGCCTGCTCTCCAGAAGGATGCACAAGGATTCCTATGGCATCTTCCTCATATCTCCACTAAGGCTTAATGATATAGCTTTCAGATATTTTCCAGTCTAATAGTGAAAACTGGTATCTCACTGTAATTTGCATTTCCATAATTACTAATGAACTTGAGCATTTCTTCATATGTCTGTGAGACTTGAGTTTTGTGTCTTTTTTTTTTTTTAAAGATTTTATTTATTTATTTGCGAGAGAGAGAATGAGAGACAGAGAGCATGAGAGGGAGGAGGGTCAGAGGGAGAAGCAGACTCCCTGCCGAGCAGGGAGCCCGATGCGGGACTCGATCCCGGGACTCCAGGATCATGACCTGAGCCGAAGGCAGTCGCTTAACCAACTGAGCCACCCAGGCGCCCCAGAGTTTTGTGTCTTTTGACCAGATTTCTATTGAGGTTGCTAACCTTTTTCTGCTTCTCTATATATTAATTCCCTGTTTGTTTTAAATATGCAATTATTTTTTCCTGTTGTATTTTCTCTTTGTCAGTTTAAGTCCAGAAAGTACCTTCTATTCTAGTTTGCCAACAGTTTGGGGTTTAAAAAAAAAAAAATCATAAATAGGTATTGTACCTTCTCAAATGCTTTTCTCTATCTATTAACATAATTTTCCAGCTTTTGTGCTTTAATTTATCAATGTGATAATTTCCTTGAAAAAATTCCTAATATTTAACTATCCTTGCATTCCTGGAATGTGCCCTTGTCCATAATATATTCTTAGGTTGAATCATATAAATTGCTGTTTCTTATGTCAGAAATGGTGAAATACTGGCTATATCATAGAGATCAAGTTAATATTTTCAATATGCTCTCAATTAAATTATTTAAAAAATAATTTTACATCTATGACCCTAAGTTAAATAAGACTGTAATTTTCTTTTCTTGATTTGTCTCTATTTTTGGAAGGAGAATCAGGATTATACCAGCCTCAAAATATGAAGTGGATACCCTCCCACCCCCCGTGTTCTGGAACAGCTTACATGGATAAAATTCATTAACACTTGAAATCTGATAGAATTCAAATATAAAAATATCTAGAACTGTGGGGGGTTTGTTACTTCTTTTAAAGGGACTATCCTTGACTATCATTTCAGTTTTTTGTTGTTTTGTTTTTTAAGATTTTATTTATTTATTTGACAGAGAGAGACACGGCGAGAGAGGGAACACAAGCAGGGGGAGTAGAAGAGGGAGAAGCAGGCTTCCTGTAGAGCAGGGAGCCAGATGCAGGCCTCCATCCCAGGACCCCGGGATCATGACCTGAGCCGAAGGCAGACGCTTAATGACTGAGCCACCCAGGCGCCCCCATTTCAGTTTCTTTAATACTTACTAGTCTATTGCAGTTTTACATTTATTCTTACACTAAATACGGCATTTTAAATTTTGAGAAATTTATCTGTCCTCTAGATTTTAAGGTGTGCCAGCATTTCATATCAATACACTATTTACAATCTTATTTTATAGGTCTGTGGTTATTTCCCCTTTTCTAGTTCACGAATTTATTTCTCTCATCTGTTTTTTTCCCTGATCAGTTTTTGCAGTGTCTGTCTTGTTAATATTTTCAAATAACTAGGTATTAACTTCATTGGTCCTTATTGTAGTGTTTTTGTTCTGTGGATTATTTGGTTTTGATTGATGGTGATGGTTCTATTTTCATTAATACTTGCCCTTATTTTACTATTTTCTCTTTTTTCTTTGCATTTGCTAGGTAGCTCTTTTTCTAACCTCCTGGGTATAATGCTTATTATTGTTTAACTTTTTTCTTGTTTTCTGAAAAAATTATTCCAAATTGTAAATAGCCTTCTAAGTTCTGCTTTAGCTGAATCCCTCAAGTTTGACATCTAAGTATCATTTTTATTCAGTTGTTAGTACTGTATTTCTTAATTTCCCTTGTTATTTCCCTTTTAAACCTTGGGCTTTTCACTAACATTAATGTATTTCTAGACACCGTGGAATTTTAAAGTTATTTTTTGTCGTTAATTCATGGTTTTTCATAGTTTCATTGCACTGTGTCCAAACACATAGCCTGTATGATACTGATTCCGTAAGAGTAGTTGAGGATTCTTTTATGGCTCAACACACGGTCTGTTTCTGTAATTGTTCTGTGCATGCCTCCGCAGATGTGTGTATTTTCTGTCTGATACAGAGTTCTCTTATATCTATTACTTTGAGCTTGTGGTGGTAAAGTCTTCAGTATCTTTTTTAAACAATCTCTGTTTTATTATTTTCTGAGGGAGGTGTGTTAAAATTTTTGTTCTAGCTTGTTTTCTTAGCCATAGTGGCATTCCTTAACTTTCTTACCCTGTAACTCCAACAAAGTGGATGAAAGCGTTCAGTGGTCTGGTTGAATCTGGGAAAAGAGGTCTTACACTGAACGTCCTCTCTGGGGGCCCCAGAGCACTTCTGCAGAATCCCCAGTTGGCATTTCTGTAAACCTTGTACTATGATTTCTTATCACCCACCCACCAACCCAAAGAATTTTCAATTGGCAGCCAAGTGGGTGCTCACATTCTTCTCCTCACTCTACCACCGTATATGCTTCTCCACTTGCTAGTCCACCTACAGGATTCTTCTCATAAGTAAGTTCTATACCTTGTTTGAAACCTTTGCAAATTCTGCAGCTTCTATGAAATCTCTTCTAGAAGTAACAGTTCTTAAAACTGTAAAAGCAGTTACGGCTCATACAATTAATTTAGTATTTATTCAGTGACCAGCCCCTGTAGTGATTGGAACTTCTATTTAAGTAATTGTAGTTGTCTAATATTTATTGTATTTGTTTGTTTCCCTTATGTTGCTATGTAAGCATCTTGTAATGTGTGTCTTATAAGTCTTTATTTGTTAAAATACCCACATAGTGTCTTGTTCTTGGTAGTTGACCAAAAAAAGCACTTTGAGCTTATTTACTTCAGTGTTAATATGACTTTATTTTTTTCCTATATAGAAGGCAGTTTTGTTACATTGCAAGACCTGTATCTTACTGTACTTTGCTAAATGTGTTCTTTATTATTAATAATAAGCTTTACCCATGAAAGTAAGATTCTTTTCAAAATCATTGTAAAGCAAATAGATTTATTCTTTCTAAAATAAGCAGCCATTTATATGGTTAATTCTTTTAAAGTATTTTTATGATTTTAAAATTTACCTACTCTCCTAAGGCAGTATTTGTTAGGTCTGGTAAAGTGATGCAATGGCTAGGTGGTTTTCCTCCCCATCCCCCTTAAAACACTAATTATTTGAGTTCATTTTTGAATTTTCAGGGTTCCCTATAAGGATAGTGGACCTAAGTCAAGGATTAGCCTGAGCGTAGAGTTCCAGGATAGTCAAAATCTACCAACTGGTTATTCAACTGATAAGATGATTGCATCATACCATAGTGGAAGGTGTCAGGCTTTGAGCCCCAGAAACACACCTGGCCTAAGCTAGTGCTTTGTGCGGGACAAGACATGATTAAAGTAGTATCATTCCCCGCACTGATCTGCCAGTGTGATTTTGTGCACATAATCAACACAAGTGAAGCACAACCAGCCAAATCCTAAAATAGGTAATTTAGACCAAAGAGTAGAGGTAGCAAGCAGAGACAAAAGATTGAATAAAAGATTTATAGAATACCTGTAAGCCATGAGCTAGCTATTAAGTCCTTTAACGTGTACTTTGACTTCATTTTCTCAACATCCATGAAGTGGGTATTACCATGCCCATTTTACACAGGAAGAAATGGAATTCCAAAGAATAAAATAATGTATTAATTATTGGACATTGAGTAAATGGTTGATTTGTGTATTGAATTCAGATCTGACAGCTAAACCAATATCCTTAATTCCCCTTGTTTTACTCACTTAACGTAAAATATTCTATACCATTTGTATAGTTTAAAGAAATATAATTATTTAGAATTGTTGATTTTTTTTTTCCTACTGGAATGCAAGTCCATGAGAATAGGGACCATGTCTGTTTTGTTCAGCATGACATCTCCAGGACCAAACACTCTCTTGGCACACAGCTGATGCTCAGTATATATTCTTTGTTTCCCACCCACCCCCCTCTGTTTTTGAAGGGGGTAGGGAAGCCAGGGTTTCTCCCACTTTGTGTTGACTGTCTTAGGTAAGAAAATAATGCACAGAAAGTCTGGGCCAATGTGAACCTGAACAATCACAGAAGGTTTTATTGGTAAACTAAACTTTTTTTTTTTTTTTTAAAGATTTTATTTATTTATTTGAGAGAGAGAGAATGAGAGACAGAGAGCATGAGAGGGAGGAGGGTCAGAGGGAGAAGCAGACTCCCTGCCGAGCAGGGAGCCCGATGCGGGACTCGATCCAGGGACTCCAGGATCATGACCTGAGCCGAAGGCAGTCGCTTAACCAACTGAGCCACCCAGGCGCCCTAAACTAAACTTTTTAAACGGAGATGGAATAATTAACTGTAACCTACCTATACGTAAGGCTATGAATGACTTCAACTACTTCATTCTCAAAAAAAGGACCATGGTAAGAATGGGGACATGCTGATGCCTTTGTAATGTGGATTTAAGTGCTCTATTTAAATTTTTTTTACTCCCCCTTTTTTTTCAATAGAAAAAATCAGGCAAAGGTATGCAGACCTACCTGGAGAATTGCACATTATTGAGCTTGAAAAGGATAAGAATGGACTTGGACTCAGCCTTGCTGGTAATAAAGACCGGTCGCGCTTGAGCATATTTGTGGTGGGAATTAACCCAGAAGGACCTGCTGCCACAGATGGGCGAATGCGTATTGGAGATGAACTGTTGGAGGTGAGGGACATAGATTTTTAATTTCTCTTTTGGTCAGGTGAAGGGGTGAAAGGGAATAGTATGCAGGAAAGTGAGGTGATGGTGAAGAATGTTACAAATTATATCTTCTTCAACTATTCAAAATCATTTTCCAAAGGAAGAACAGAAATCATATTGTCGCTTGCAAATGTTATTTGCTACTTGAGTAAGACCTAATCTTGCAAAATAATTCAGGGATCCTTAAGTTAAAATCTAATGAAACCCTATTAAAAAGAATAGGATTTGTTTTTAACATAAATTCCAAAATGTTTAAAACTAAATTGTGTACTAATCTATTAGTATTTTGTCAAAATTCTCTTTAGCTTTAGAATAAACCATAAGTATGGCATTTGTTTTTGTTGTTGTTGTTTAGTTTTTTGGGAAGGTGTTAGAACCAACAGAACTTTGTGAACTGGGTGATAAGGCTTGGTTACTATCTGTGAAGTTGGTGATGTGGGTTAAGACCACACTGATTCCTTATTTAGGAACAGGATAGAGGTAAGAGAGGCTAAGGGGATGCTGGTCCTTTGCTAATTACTCGCTAGATGATGTCATCAGTAATCTTATTTATTCTTACTTTCCTCAACTTAAAGTCAGGGTTTCTGTTCCGAGTTGATCTCACTTTGATGTTTATTTGCTGTTTGAGTCCATCATTCAGCTAACGTTAGAGTGTCTCTTGGGACTGGACACGGAAAGAAAGATGAATACATCCAGTCCCTTCATTCAGAGAGCTCACAGCATAGAGGAAGGAAACAGACACGGAAAGGTTATTGTACTGCACAGTGCAGAATACAATAATCTGAAGCACAGCTGTGGCAGCTGATGCGTACTCAGTGTTGGGTACAGCCACCTCTTTTACTGGTGGGATCACGAAGTAAACAGTGGTGCTGGGATTCAGTATCCGGCAGTTCAGCTTCTTAGCTTTTGTGAACCGGAGCACTCTGCAGCCTCTTGGGTAAAACGTGCTAACACTTGGACATATGAAGGTCCAGAAATCACAGACGCATTGAGTATCAGACTGCCCACTTAAAATGAGGGTTTCTGATTTTGCATTTTATGATTTCCTCGTCTGACTTTGACTCAGAATAGAATTCACAGTCACCCATAATCTGATTTGCTTAATAATAAATACAGCCCAAACTGGTCAGACACAACTGCGAGACCGTTAGCATCATGCCTCTCTCCCAAGCCTCAGTAGTTCTCCCCATCTTTTTTATTTAATTTTTTTTAAAGATTTTTATTTGACGGGGAGAGACACAGTGAAGTGAGAGAGGGAACACAAGCAGGGGGAGTGGGAAAGGGAGGAGCAGGGAGCCCGATGTGGGGCCCAATCCCAGGACCCTGGGACCATGACCTAAGCCGAAGGCAGATGCTTAACAACTGAGCCACCCAGACGCCCCTCTCCCCATCTTAAAGCCATTTCCACAAAGAAGGCACTTCTGGAATTACCTTCCTTGTTCTTTTGTAATACAGCATCATGAAAGGGACCCACCTTGGGTAGTAGCAGTGACCAGCATAATCATTAAATACATAAAACTCAAAGGCAGCAGTACGTATTAACCAATACAATTCATCACTTCAAGTTTATTTCCTTTGGTTGATGCTTGGAGACTTCTTCAGTGATGAGACTAAAGTGATGGCGGTGGTCATCGAGGTGAAAGTGAAAACTAATTTACTGAGCTTAACTGGTACTTTACCTACGTGCTCCCACGTTTGTATTCAGTATTCTTAAGAGACCTATCTGGTAAGTACTTGTACTATCCCCATTTTATGGAAAAGAAAACTGCATCAGTCACTTGTCTAATATTACAGAACTAAGTTACTAAGTTTCTGTAAGAACCCAGGCTTGCGGGCCTTAAAGATTCATGTTCTAACCACTGAAGTGTACCATGTTCCCCGTGGTACATCAGCCGAACCCCATTTGTTTAGATCCATGAGAATCTGATTTATGATGCTCTAGTCTTTAGGAAATCATGTGTATGAAGTTACTGTGTTGTGTTATATGGACCTAGACATGGATTTCCTATATTGTGTGGTATATGAAAATGTTCCAAAGGCTATAATTTAGAACATGAAGATTCTAGTTCTATTCTCTCTATCTTACTAAGACTCAAGATGGAATAATGGCACGTGAGATCTAGACCAACAGGAGCACTGGTATTTTATTTCTCTGCCTGACATTGTGTTAGATGTGGGTAACAAATGAGCGGGGGCTGCAGAGCAATGAGGATGTGTTACAGTCCATACACAGAAGTCTCACTGGGTACAGGGCAGCAAGCACTGAACTTGGAAGAGCTGCTTTAACTTATCCCAGTTCTTTCAGTCATTAGTTGCATTTCAGAAGGGGCTTAATTAACACAGTGCCCTGCAGATAGTTGACTGTTGATTAGATCACATTTCGTCGCTCCTAGACAGAAAATTTAGGTCTCTGTTTTCTAGGTGACAGGCTGGAAGAGCTCTCTTGTCTGAAAAAGGATATTAACATCTTGCCACCCACTACTCTTTTTTTTTTTACTTTCCAAATCTGACTCTTTTGTTGCTATTCAGCAACTTTATCTTCTTGGAAAGAGCGAGAAGATCAAACATGGCAAGAAGTTGATCCTCCTCCACTCCCTATTGATTCTCTTGTCTAAAAAAAAAAAAAGATTGATAAATATATGTTGCAGCATACATTCTAGCCTTCCATATCTTTAGCTAGTTACTTATCTTCTCTAACCCTCAGTTGCCGTAATGAAAATTACTTATTCAGCAACTATCTTGCTATGCATCTGTCACGTAGGAAGCAGTGTATGAACAAGGTGCTGATTTTACTTTGGTGAACAAAATCCATGGTACTGTTCCCATAGAGCTTACAGTCTAGTAATTGTATAGCATTAACTTTAGAAAGTGTTCTGGGAACTAGTGAGAGAAAATGGGTCAAATTTTGCCATGGTATCTGGCACAAAGTAATACATTTCAGCTGATATTATTTGTAAAATAATATTTTCATCTGGATTTGTGTGTTTGGGGTTTTTATAGTTTGTTTATATGACTACACTTGTCTCTTAAAGTGAGTCCCAAAGGGAAGCCTTCATCTTCCTCAATAGCTCCATGTCGCATCTTGAAAAACTGAGAGAACGGAAAAATGCACGGACTGGATTCTTAAGCAGTTATAACCCATCTTCTCATGTGACTTTTAGCTTTTTCCAAAGTTTTGGCAAATTTGGAAAAAATTTGTGTGGGAAACATTTCCCTTGTTTCTTTTTATAGCTGAGAAAAAATTTTAATCATTCCTCTCTGATATGTGAGGAATTTGTGTATCGCGTGATATCAAATCCAGTGTCCTTTTGAACCGAGAATAGGAAATTGATTTAATGATGAGTACCAGGAAAGCTACAAGCCCATGTTAAAATAGCTGTTCTTTGGATATTGCAGTGCGTTAGGTTGTAGAAGGACACTGCATTGTGTGGGAGGCTTATATAGGGGGCTTTTAGATTATACTTACTAGATTTCTGGGCTGGAGCAAATCTTGTATATTTGCTTACCCACCCACACTCCATTTATTTTTGTGGCTTCTCTATGAGGTCAAGTTATCCATGTCTTGATTGTTTTTACAGATCCACCATTTATTCCTATTATTTCTCAGGACTGCTTTGTTGCTATTGTTATGTTCTTCCTCTGCTCTGAGCCTCCTTTTATTCATCACGGATTGGACTTACTTTCAGGCCTAAGGGGAGGCTAACTTATAGGACGTAGAAAAGAGCTGGGTCGAACATGCACGGTGGCTTCTTTGACGTCAGAAGCTCTGCTTCCTCTGCTTCCTCACGAGAGGCTGGCCGTGACTGATTTTCCGCACTCCCCTGACCAGCAGCTGTGGGACTGCATTGTTAACGGTGCTGGAGCAGCCAGCGAGTTCTGTCGATCGATGGCCCAGTTCATGTATAAAAGAAATCTTAAATTAAGCCCCCAGAAGACAATGTGATTAAATCTCAGCTTCCTTACCCTTTACTGCGATGCTGGTGTGGGGGCTTCTGAATTCATTTCAAAAGGCATTAGCATATAATTACAATGTAGACTGGAATGAGACTTGCACCAGAGTATTGGCCTTCCCTGAGCAATTAGTCCCAGAAAATACACAGGTCTGGGCATGGTGCTGTCATATGAATGTAGGATTTACTTATAATCTTCCCTACGGTGCAAGCGCAGGAAGAGCGGGTAGATACCGTTGCATGGGGAATTGGAGTGATTTGTCGGGTTACAGAAGCAGCTGGGGGCAGCACGAGCCGGTACCAGTGATGGGGCTAGCATAGAGAGCTGAGTCTCTCTGCCCCCCACACCCTGCAAGATGGAGGCCGCGCATCCCCTTTGAAACATTCACCTGCAGAATAGCCAAACCTAAGTTTTGTTATTTTCCAAGTGTCTAATATGTTTACTCAAGAATCACTACAAATAAAAAGCATGAAGGCTTCCCGTATTTGCAGAGGGATGAAGATGTAGAACCACAGGTAAACTCAGATCTTATTGTCTCGTTATGTTTATTTAAGAAGAGAAAAAAAGCCTGAAGCCATAAAACGTCAATGACTGGCCCAGATCCATGGAGCTGCGTCAGGACAAAGCTCCTACCTCAGGGCTCTATACACCACCCAGTCTCAGCACCTACTCTTCACTCTCTGCTTCTTGCCAGTGAATTATTCTTGAAATCTTTTAGAAGACTTCAATGTGATTTAGAAGTGCAGGAGAATAGTAAACAAGTCACTAGCTTTTGTGCATCCATAGATAAGATTCTTTCTAATTTTCAGTCAAAAGCATCTGTCATCTTAGATTGGCTCTTTTAGATTATTACCATACATGGATGTAATTTTATAAAGTGTGCTTCTTGATGCAATAATTATGCCCTAAGAGTCCTCGGGTAATAAAATATCCCATTGTAGAAACACTAGTTTGAGGAGCAGAAAGAAGACTAAAGGATTGGCAAAATTGCAATAAAATGATTTTCCCTAGTTTTATTAAGAGATAGGTATTTTATAATAGCTAAAAGTGCAAAAATAAATTGATCGACTCAATTTTTTATTGTGGCAATGGTTTCATAAGTGTTAAAACATACTTAACATTTTAAATAAGTAATGTATTATATGTCTGTTATGTCTCAAGGCACTTGTTAAAAATTGGTTGATTAAGCCTGACAAAAATAAATACTGTTAGCAGATCCCAAATCTGACCTTCCCATATGCAAAGCTAAAGTGACCCCATTTGGGGACTCTAAAAATAGTCGACAGCCTAATTCACAACTCTGAAAGTCAACAGAAGAATGTGGTGCTGGCTGAGGGGTCAGCCTCGCACATAAAACAGTCATGGGGTCTCTGCTGTCTGTGTAACATTTTTCCTTTCTTCAAAGTGCAGCCCCCTGGTTATTCTGGCATATAATCAATAGCTATCTCTGTGTCTTGTTAAGTCATCTCTCGTCCATTGTGTGATATCCAATGTGAGTTACAAAAAGATGTACTCATTAAGGAAACATTTGGGGGCTAGGGAAGCCATACTAGGAATTGAGCCTACACTGAATACTTACTGTTTTCAAATCAGTGCTAAATTGTTTACATGCATTCTCCTGACTTTTACAACAAACCTATGAAAGTGGTGCTATTTTAATCCCCATTTTACAGATAAGGAAACTGAGCTGTGAAGGGGTAAAATCAACCTGCAAACACTACCTTTTCTGACTCTAAAGGCTATGTTCTTAAGTTATTTCGTTCTACATTAATAACGATTCTAAAACGTAGTAGGTCGGGGTGACTGGCTGGCTCAGTCGGTAAAGCGTGCCACTCTTAATCTCAGGGTCGTGAGCTCAAGCCCCACGTTGGGCATAGAGCTTACTTAAAAAGTAACAAGTAAATTTCTCATCATTTTGTAGTTTCGGTAGATCTCAATTAATGCAGTTAGTCTGGTACTATATAGTACATATAGTACTGTATGATATAGTATCATATATCATACTATATGATATAGTATCATATCATACTATATGATATAGTACTATATGATATAGTATCATATATCATACTATATGATATAGTACTATATGATATAGTTCAAAATATCTGAGATAGTTTCTTACAATACAATACCTTGCTACTCTTGTTAATTGGATGCCACTTTGAATTCAATACAAGAAGAATGCAATCAGTGAAATTATAGCTATCCCTCAAGAATCAAAGAAGAAAAATAATCCTTTTTTGAGATTTTTCTTGCCCAATTTGAGAACTTCTCTGAACTTCGTATTTTAGGAGCTTTCCTCTTCGATACCATTGTAAAGTTAAAGTTTTATTTTCAGTCTGCAGGAAGTACATCGTAAAACCTAGCTCATATTGGGTGGCTTCATTCTTGTCTGTGTTTCCTGCCATGAAGTCCTAGAGCTCTATTGCTGCCATTTTGGGTTTCTGTCCCTGGCTTGTTGGGGGAAGAGTTTTGAATTATTTAGTCACACTTCATTGTCTTTATACTGCTGAAATATTTAGGCTTGAAGTCTGTATTCTTACTGATCTTTTGGAGGAATGACCATCATTTAATTTTTATTATTGCAGTCCTCATTATCACTCTACAAAAGCTTTATGTGGGATTGCTACAGTGAGCCTCATTATCTTAAAATCAGAGATAAAGTGCATGAAAGACAAAGTGCCATGGAAGCAGAAAGTAAAAATGAGGATAATTGAAGAGAGATTACCATGGAAAGAATATAAAAAGCAAGGATAGGAATGTATGCTGGGGGAGAAAGTTGCCACTTGGAAAGAATAATTGGTTTTTAGCAAGACTCTCCTTCCTGCAGTTTTTTCTTGGCATTTATGTGACATATTGGGGTAGTTTTCCAGGCCTCTGTTCCCTGCTTTTTCCAGTTTCTTCTCTACTTCCTTCCAGTCCTACTCATTGCCATCATAACCGTACTGAAATGCAGTCGAGAAAGATATGCTTTTATTATTTTTTTAAGATTTTATTTACTTATTTGAGAGAGAGAGCAAGAGGGGGGTGGGGGAGAGCAGAGGGAGAAGCAGGCTCCCCAATGAGCAGGGAGCCCAGCGTGGGGCTCGATCCCAGGACCCTGGAATCATGACCTGAGCTGAAGGCAGACGTTTAACCATCGAGCCACCCAGGTGCCCAAGATAAGCTCTTAGATTATCGAGGTTTTCCTTCTGTCATCTCAACATAGCACTTATATCTGTATTTTGCTCCCTTTGCACAATGGAAATCTCTTGCAGTCACTATGCAATCTTAAGGCATGAAGCCTGAAAGAAAAGTGTTAATGAAATTCTTATTCCAGGTTTGACTTACTAACAATATCAGACAGCTGCTTAAACTCATCAAAAATGTGGTTATATACGTGTGTTTTAATTACAGTTTTTAAGAGGTAGGCCTAAAATTACTAACCCAAAGTGAGAATCAGATGTGCCACCCCAAAGAGTAGCCATGAGCCTATTTCTCATTATTTTAAGTCAGGAGAATTTATGCATTACACATCAACCCCAGTCCTCCCTCCCACCAATTTTCTAAAATATTACTGAAATGCAATGAAAATAATTGCTTATAGGTAACACATGATCGTGTTAGGATGTGACATGTCTACTGTCACTTCAGAATCGCCAAATAGTATGATTGCTAACGCAGTTGCATTGTGTGCAGTAACACAGTTTCTCTTTGCTCCACGAACATCCAAACTGCACATCTTCCTTGTTGCTACTGAGTCTGTGGTTCAAAATGTCACCCTGCGATTCTGTACTTGGAATACGCTTGGGACGTTTCCCTCACACATTTTCTTTAAAATGTTTTACTTTGTATTGGGGGTGTAGATATAAATTTTTCCTATATAAACATTTACTGAAAAATACTTTATTGAGAGTATATGTAGATCCTATGAAGTTTAAGGGTTAAAAATCAAAAGGTAGTCTGTTAGGAAAATCTTACCTAGGAAGTATACCCATATGTGGTTTTCCTCCTTAAAAAAAAACAAAAACAAAACTCTTATTAAGGATATTTTTTGGCATCTATAAAGTAAGCAGAATGGTGTAATGTGTGGCCCTCACATGGTTCAGCAGTGCCCAACACTCGGTCATTTCTGTGTCATCTACACCTCCAGGTGTCCATCCCTACGCAATTATTATTTGTGTAGTCGGGGGGGGGGGCAAAATTGACAAAAAATGAAATGCACAGATCTTCTCTGTACAACTTTGACAACTGTATACACCTGAATAATCCAAACATCTATCATTTCTCTCTCCCCAGAAACTTTTCTCACGTACTCTCCCATTGGAACCTCTCCCATCGTGGGAGGCAAATACTGCATTGATTTTTTTTCCTTTCATTAGTTTTTCCTGTTCCAGAACTTCACATATATGGGATCATATAGTATGTACTCTTTTGTGTCCAGCTTCTTTCACTTTGCATGTCTGTGATTCATCTATGCTGTCGCATGTATTAGTAGTTTGTTCCTGAATAATATTCCATTGTATACCTACCACAATTTTTTTTATCAGTTTACCTGTGGATGGACTTTTGGATTTTTTGCAGAGTTTTGAATAAAGTTGCTAGGAACATTTGTGTGACAGGTCTTTTTGAGGACAAATATTTTCCTTTTTCTTGGATAAATATTAATAGTAAATTAGTGGGACAGGGTAACGTTGAAGTGTTTAACTTGGAAAGAATCTGCCAGCCCTTTTTCCCAGATAGTTGGGCCATTAAACATTCCCATCAGCCAGTGTGTGAGCATTCTGGTTGTTCCACAACCTTTACTCCTCTGGTGGGTTTGTAATGGTTCCTCATTGTGGCTTTCATTTACATTTTCTTGACGACTGAGAAGTTGAGCATTTTTCTTCTTTAGCAGCCTTTCAGATGGATTCTTTTATAAAGTGTCTAAGTCTTTTCCCATTTTTAATTAGGTTGTTTGTCTTTTTATAAAATTGAATTGAATGTAGAAGTTCTTTATAGATATACTAGTTCTTTATCAGATGTATGGTTTATATGGATCTTTCTGTGGCTTGTCTATTTTCGTAATATATCTTTTTATGTATAGAAGTTCTTAGTTTTGATGAAATCATTATTTATTCATGTTTTCTTTTATAGTTACTGTCCTAGCTAAGAATCTTTGCTTACCTCCAATAATTACAATAATATTATACTATATTTTCTTCTAAAAACTTCATAGTTTTAGCTTTTATATTTAGTTCTGTGATCCATCTTGAATTAATTTTTGTGTGTGCTGTGAGGTAAGGGTTGATGGGTTTTTTTCATGTGAATTCCTAGTTGATCCAGCACCATTTGTTCAAAAGACTTTTTTTCCCTCATTGACTTCATTTGAACCTTTGTCAAAAAAATGAAATTAACATATAACTGTGTCTGTTTATGGACTCTCAGTCCTATTCGTCTGCCTATCGTTGATGCCATCACCACACTGTCTTGATTACCACATCTTTCTAGCAAGTCTTGAATTCAGGCAGCACTACGTCCTCGTTTTGTTCTTATTTTTGAAAACTGTTTTGGCTATTCTAGGTCCTTTGAATCGTAGAGCCAACTTGTAAATTTCTATTTTTTTTTTTTTAAAGGCTTCTGGGATTTTGATCGAGCTTGTATTGAATCTGTAGTTTAATTTGGGGAGGCTAGACATCTTGACAATACTGAGTCTTCCAAATTATGAATGCAATATCTCTCCATTTACTTATTTTTCTGAAATGTTTCATAATTTCCAGTGTAGAACTTTTCCATTTTCAGTTAAGTGTATTCCTATGTATTTTCTATTCAGTGCTTTTATAAGTGGGATTTTTATCTTTTCATTATTTGTTCCTAGTATATACAAATACAATTGATTTTCATGTAGTTGCATATTGACCTTGTAGCCTATAATCATGCTAAACTAACCTACTAGTTCTAGTTCTAGTAGTTTTTTGTTGATTCCTTAGCATTTTCTAGAGGTAATTGATCATTTTATCTGTGTATAGGGAGTTTTACAATGTTTCTGACCTTTATCCTCCTTCCTTCCTTCCTTCATTTTCCTCTCTCTGTCTCTCTTTTTTTTTTTTTGTCCCCAATCTCAGAGAAGCCAGTTGGTGTTGGATGATTAAATAAGACCTTAGCTATATGTAGGTTTTTCATACATGCCCTTTATCAAGTGGAGGAAATTCCATTTCTGATTTGATACAAGGCTTTTCCTTTTAAATCACAATTTGACATTGTATTTTGTCAGGTGCTTTTTCGGCACCTA
Source organism: Neomonachus schauinslandi (assembly GCF_002201575.2). Taxonomy (NCBI): domain Eukaryota; kingdom Metazoa; phylum Chordata; class Mammalia; order Carnivora; family Phocidae; genus Neomonachus; species Neomonachus schauinslandi. The sequence continues at coordinate 49,437,482 of NC_058406.1, forward strand.
TTTAGGTTGTCTATGTGGGTTTTTTGGTGTTTTGTTTGTTTGTTTTTGTTTTTGTTTTAAGCTTTTATTCATTTAGAGAGAGCAGTCCCTTGCAGGCGAGCAGGGGGCGGGGGTGGTGTGCAGAGAGAGGGAGAGAATCCTGAATCTCAGGCAGACTCTGAGCTGAATGGAGAGCCCAGCGCAGGGCTTAGTCTCATGATCCTGAGATCATGACCTGAGCCGAAATCAAGAGTCAGACTCTTAACTGACTGAGCTACCCAGATGCACCCCCCTTTTTAAAGATTTTATTTATTTTGTTTTAAAATGAAATTTAAGTATAACAAAGAAGGATACTCACTAATGGAATAGTCAAAACTGCTTATCATAATATTCAAAGTCCTTCAAAAGATAACTTTGACCTGCCTTTCCAGCTTCTGTGACTGCTTTACCATTATATGATCCAGCTACATTGAACTACTTAAATAAGTCCTTGATACAGATGTGCATTTCCCTCATTTCATTCTTTTTTTTTTTTAATTTTATTTATTTATTTGAGAGAGAGAGAATGAGAGAGAGCACATGAGAGTGGGGAGGGTCAGAGGGAGAAGCAGACTCCCTGCCGAGCAGGGAGCCTGATGCGGGACTCGATCCAGGGACTCCAGGATCATGACCTGAGCCGAAGGCAGTCGCTTAACCAACTGAGCCACCCAGGCGCCCCCTCATTTCATTCTTTTGCCCATGTATTTTATTCAATGTACTTCCACAGACATTTAAAAAACCTAGCCCAACTCTTTTGGCATAAGATCATGACATTGTTTTTGTTATTACCCTAAATAAAAATCCTTATTTAGATCAGATATTTCTTCTTTGTATAGATTCTTTTTAAATATTCCGTAACTTTAGGTAATTGACCTGAAAATCAGAGGTAAAGATGACAGAATGGAAAAACAAGAATACTAGTTATTATTTGTTAAAAATGTACTGTTTCGTTGTAAGAGAGATAGCTTGTGATACCAGATGCATTTTTAATTAACTATTTTTCTCAGATAAATCCCTTAATCCCTCTTGTCATCTCTTAACTGTAAAATGGGAGAGAAGTCAATAATATCTTTAAAAATCTTTCAGACTTAATGTTCTGTGATTCTGGGATCTAAATTTTTGCTTTCAAACTTCAGCATGTGACTTAGCCTAAGGAATTCCTGATCTCTGTTCTAGATCTAGAGATCTAGAGATCTAGATCTCTGATCTAATTCTTAGATCAGAATTCTAAGGAATTCTGATCTCTGTTTATGTTCTAGGGAACATAAAAGCTGTAAATCCTTTCTCATAAATTTTACCAGACAGATCTCATCAGCTTGTGTAAGTTGCTCTCAACCAAGTTTGTGTATCAGAAAGTTCACCTAAATAACAACACTATACCCCATCCTAGTAGATGAGAATCTCTGAAGGTGGTGCCTAGGTGTGCTTTTAACTAGTCAGTATGAAACGAATCTTATTAGGAGTTAGATGTGAATTTTTGCTCCTGTCATCGGAGGACATTGACAAAAGTACCAGCAGACTTATTGTAGAATATACAACCATTTGCTATTCAGTTCAGATTACACACCAATTGCATGAAATAAAATAGCGTGCTCAGTGATGGAACTAGCAATTTTGTTAACCATTTAGCATTGAATGTGTCCTGGAATCCACAAAAGGCAAAGGAAGAGAGATCCTTACATGGTCCGTAATACTTCCTGCTCTTCGGGGCGCCTGGGTGGCTCAGTTGGTTAAGCGACTGCTTTCGGCTCAGGTCGTGATCCTGGAGTCCCGGGATCGAGCCCCGCATCAGGCTCCCTGCTCAGCAGGGAGTCTGCTTCTCCCTCTGCCCTCTTCCCTCTCGTGCTCTCTGTCTCTCATTCTCTCTCTCTCAAATAAATAAATAAAATCTTTAAAAAAAAAAATACTTCCTGCTCTTCAACTTGAGTCTCTGTCTCCATACATCTCTTTTAAATATCAAGTGAATGGGATTGACATAACGTAGGGGCTGTGGCTAGAAAAATGAGGGCAGGAGAACAGGATGATTTCTCAGCTAAAGGCTCATTTATGATATATATTAGCTATATGTCAGTACAAATACTATAACATACTGGTGCATATGTCTTCGTGCAGATGTTTGAATATGTGGCATAAAAAATAACAAATCATCTTTCTTCCGTGTTTTACAAACTGTGAAGTGGAAAATTTGTCTAAGAAGCTATTCCCCCCCCCCCAAACCTAGCAAACGCTGTATGTAATCAGACCATAGCCAACCTGCCAGATGCAGTTTTTTTAGTTGAAAAAAATTCTTTACATATATATCATACATATACACATTAGGAAGTGACTGAGAAAGTAGGACTATACTCTGGTGAGGCAGTTTTTAATGTTGCCGCTTGGATTTTTAACTGCCCTCACCACTACAGAGTTTAGAATGACAGTTGGGTGCTGGGGAATTATTTTGGAGAGGGAGGGAGGTGGTTGGACTCTGGGTGATTTGGATGAGTAAGCAAAGTAGCAGGAGTCCCATTCTAGCCCCATCCCCACTAGAAAGAGGCTTTGGGATCAGGAGATGAGAGTTTGGATTCTGGCTCTGCCACTGTCTTCCCTAGAATCCTTATCCAAGTCCCTGAGTGTGAGTCTCAGTGTCCTCGTTACAAAAGCACAGAAGCACCCACCTTGTCTACCCATCAGGCAGTGCAGCGAGGCAGAGCCAGACTCTGTATGAGATAGGCTTTAAAGTTACCAGATGTGCATGATGTAACCCTGACTCTATAGGACTGATTCACTGACAAGACTTGTGTCAATTTTTTTTTTTTTTTTTTTAAAGAGAAGCTGAAGTTGGGAGGAGGGGAGTTAGATACTTTGATCCTCCCAAGTCCTTTGATGACTGATTGGGTGTGTGGCTGTCTGTGGGCATGTCAAGGAAAGTATTTTGAAGTCGAGAGGGAAAAGGCTAGTAACCGAGGGACTTGGAGTAGAGCTCTAATTAGATCATTGTATGAAAGAAGCAAACATTAAGCTGGCCCTTATTAGTTGGGGGAAGTCTTGACTCATAGCATGTACCGATGTTCTTGGAAGAAGGAATGCCAGGTCCGTGGTCAGCTGAGTCCTATTCACTTACGTGACTACCAGTACCACTAAGAGAGGTGGGTTGTAATGCCTCAGCCTCCTAGGGAAACACGATTCCTTTGCAATATTAATGAACTGTTAAGAGGTAGATTATACTTCTGCCTCCATTCACCCCTTCCTATGCCCTGCAGGTAATAGGAAATTATCTACAGGCACCTCCTTCATTTTGATCAAGTGAACCAACCTGTAGCAATTGGGGCAACTTCCACAGAAACGCTAACAATCAAAGCAAAACATAAACGTATCTCTCTGCTCACTTCCTTGACGTCAATATTTTTCAGAATTGTCAAGGTTTAGGATTCAAAAGAACATCCTGTTTTCTGAATATATCAAATTTAGAGAGATGTGAGCTACATATTACTATTACTTTGCCTTTAGAAGGTATTTCAATTTAATTAGATTTGTTTGAGCGAAAATAAATCTCTCATGCTTAAGCCTTTTAAATGAATGTGTTCCTTTGGGAACATTGTACTTCACAAGAAATAGATTACACTGAAGTTGCAGACCTCATTTCAGCACTGCATCATTAAATTAAGTCCTTAAAACCTGCTCCTTTGCCCAAAGTATTAAATTATTGGAGCATGATGTGTATTATTTTGTCCTGCTGAGAAAAAGATTAACAATTTATTCAGAAATATGTTTTCATTAGAGTGAAATTGTTTCCACGTGAGTTTCAGTCATCTTCCCTGTTCCCCAGCCTTGCTACCTTTCTCTTCTCTTCCTCTCTCCCACCTGCAAAACTGAAATGGTGGTTTGGAAAGTGAGCATCATTCTTCACGGGGGCTAGTGCCCAAGGTTCTTGGAAAGAGAAAATCTTCTACAGGGTCTTCTTTGAACAGGACCTGGTTACTCCTGTAACACACCGCCTCCCCTCCCCAAAGCTGTACTGTAGTACCTGTGGTTCCTAGAAAGAGACCTGCCATTTCTTCCCTGCCCATCTTTTCATAGACTTTCCCCTGGTCCTGGTGTTCTTCCTGCCACTCACCTCCCGCTGTGCCTGCTAAGTTTCTGTCTGCCTCAAGACCAGCCCACCCATCTCAAGAGACAGTCACTTCTTGCTTTATGCCGACATTCATCCTATGGCGGTGCAATTTTTTGTTTCTAAAACTGTGGTCACTTACTAGAGTACAGGATGCTTGAGTGCAGGAGCCATATCTGACTGAATAAAGTGATTCCTCTAAAGTGACGTTCAGAGAATCTGGTATCTGGAACATACCTGGTGCTCAATACATGGTAGCTCCGGTAATGATGGTAATGAAAATCCCTGTGTCCTCATCACTTGTACGGTGACTGTTGAATAAATGAGTAAATGGATGGAGATAACATATATCTATTATACTTTTTTGGAATATATTTCTGGGTCTGGGGTTTCTATTTTGTGAGGCCCTGTTAATTGGATTTAAAATTTCACAGGATTAAATAGGAGTTATTTTTCCTATGACTTTTTTTTTTTTCCCAACCTCAGATAAATACCTTTAGGAATGTTTCCTAATCATTAACAGGACGGGCTTTTGGACTCAGATTTGGCTATAAATACTGGCTCTTGATATGTTATATTAGTTAAATTCCTTAAACTCACTACACCTCAGCTTCTCCATCTGTGTAAATCAGGTGAAATAATGTATAAAAGACATGTGTATATATGCATGTGCCTTGTGTGTTATAAGCATTTATTAAATGATGTTATTATAAAGTAGTAATAAAATATCAATAGAGAAAAACAAACCTGAAATCACTTCACATCCCACCAGAGGTAACATCATTGTTGACATTTAGTAGATACAGAGCTTTCTTTAGACTCAGACAGAACTTTTACATAAATGAAAATAATGTGATCGATAACGTATTTTGTCATTTTTTCACTCAATAATTTTATCTTTTTATGGCAGTGGATCTAGGTCTGTGTCATCCTTCATCTCCTTTTAATGCCAAAGTTTTCCATTTATCAACATAACAATGCAAATGTAATAAACCTTTTGCTGATGAGTATAGGGTTTTTCTATTTTTTCTCTATTAAAAGTATAGCCATGATAGACATTTTGATCCCAGATTTTTAATCTTTTTAGGATAAATTTTTAGCAGTGAAATTGTTAGATAAAAAACTGTCAGATTAAAAATTGTTAGATTAAAAGAGGGGCATCTGGGTGGCTCAGTCAGTTAAATGTCTGACTCTTGATTTTTGGCTCAGGTCATGATCTCATGGTCATGAGATCAAGCCCTGTGTCAGGGTCTGCATTCAGCGGGGAGTCTGCTTAAGATTCTCCCTCTCCCTCTGCCCCTCCCCCACTCATGATTTCTCTCTCTCTCTCTCTCTCTCTCAAATAAATAAAATATTTTTTAAAAATTAACCTATAAAAAGATTCATCAGGGGCTCCTGGGTGGCTCAGTCATTAAGCATCTGCCTTCGGCTCAGGTCATGATCTCAGGGTCCTGGGATCGAGCCCCGCATCGGGCTCCGTGCTCAGAGGGAAGCCTGCATCTCCCTCTCCCACTCTCCCTGCTTGTGTTCCCTCTCTCACTGTGTCTCTTGCTGTTAAAAAATAAATAAAATCTTTAAAAAAAAAAAAGATTCATCAAGTTGTAAACACTTATTTGTGGGTTTTTTCCTGCATGTACGTTATACTTAATAAAAGCTTATTAAAGAAAAAAGTTAATCTGTAGATTCCAGTGTCATGAAACATAAAATATGGAATATGTTTAAAAATAGGAAGGAGGACTCTCAGATTTCATTATTGGAAGTTCCAGTTACCTGAATCCTGTCTCAGTTTTTTAATAATAATTTCTCAACTGTTCATAATAAATCCTTCTACTTGAATAAAAGTATGGGCAGTGGTGGTGGTGTTGAGTATTGTATTATAACATGATATTCAAACCTCGGGCAAATCTGTTTCTTGAACTAAATTTTAGTTTTTGTATAATTAAGATCTCTAATCCCAGCTTAAGTTAAATTAACTTTTGACTTCCAATTTGGTAAGTTTTTTGAATAGATTTAATTGAGTTACTCTCCAGCATAAGTTTATATTCATGTTCAGTTGAACTATGGAAAATTGAGTGATATTTTTCAATAATTAATTTTATTGAAACAAATCTCATTAAAGACCTCTTAAGTGAAAGCTTATGTAGTATAACAAAAGGATTTATATCCATTTACTTTTGCTAAATCTTGCTGTATTAACCCTAATTCTACAAACTATAAAATAATGCAATTAAGTATCCTATCTTTGTTACCTAAATATAGAGGGTTTACCTCAAAATAGTGTTTTCTTGATTTTTCCTCCTGCTCCAGTAGCAGAAACCAGCCCATGGAGGGAAATACGAATCACATAAAAAAAAAAAAAAAAACCATTATAATGTGATTTCTGAGTTTTATAGAAACAGAGGTTTATCATTTGAGGCTATTGTCTTCATTATCTGGACCTGCTATTATGTCCCTGAATGATACCTCATTGAACTAGAAATTCAGAACCTAGGAAAAGGTGAGCTAATTAACCGTGATAAAATACTAGTGTCTTTCTGGGGCCAGGAATCGCTGAGCTGAGATCGAAGTTACTGACCATGTGAAGGATCTCAGAAAACCCTTTTTGTCAGTATTCAGGAGAAGAAGCCAAACACAGATAAGAAAACCAGAATTGTAGCTCAAGAGCATAGAATGCTCCTTTGGACAGAAATTCTTTTTCCTTTGTCTTTTTCTCCTTTCTTTTCCTTCTGAATGCCACGGATAAGTTACTAAGTGTCGGAGAGAGCATAAGATTTAGGAGATAGGGAGAGGGATGTCACTTGAATATATAAGTTAATATTTAGAAATACGGGCGGAGATACTGTATGGGTGGAGACTTTTTGGTGGCCAAGAACAGAAATTAGGTCAAGGTAATTTAACCAAAAAAGGGATAATTTACTGTAGTAGTATGGGTGTCCCTCCCAGAGCTCGGAGATCAGGTTGCCTAGGAGCCTCAGGAATTCCCGTGCCTTCATCCACGTGGTGGAATATGGCCACCTCACAGAAGCTCAGAGAAGATGTAGAGAATCGTTACGAGTTTCTCTCAACATGCATAAGCTGAACTGTCCCAGAAGAAGTAGAGATATATGGTTATCCTTGAATAGAAGAGTTGTAGATCTCAGATTTTAAGATGATAGATAATTTAGGTGTAATGGGAACACCCAATCAGAACTAAGGATAGTTCTTCCCACCAATAAGAATACTGTCAAAAATAAGGACATATCTAAGTAATTTATTATTATTTTTATATATCATTGAGTCACCTCTGAAGGGAGAAACTTTGGGAAAGCCGCTTTTCTGCTTCTCAGTTTCCTGGAAGTAAATAGAAAATGATAATGTTTTTCTAATTTCTAGATAATCTGAATGATCACTCATATTCTATAATGATGGGAGCAGTGTTTGCCCCAAAATGAAATATTTTAATGGTTTTCCCTTGGCATGAGTCAGAAAAAAATTAAAATGGTGATCGATCTAATGAAAAAAAGTGTAATAGGTGTCTATTATTATTATTCAGGTTGTAGTTTGCACAAAGAGAAAAGTACAGTCTTAAGGGATTCCAGGTTGGATTTAGGACTTGAGAAGCCTAGCAGTCAACTATGGGGCATTTCCTCTTTGCATTGTGGTGAAATGCTTTGATTCTGACTTGTGTATCTCAGAGTTCTAGGACCTAAGATTGTAGGTTGCCAGCATCCTCCTGTTCCCGCTCAAGAGTTCATTTAACAGACATCTTTATAAAGATGACTTTCAAAATCATCTGATTTTTATGTACACCATACGGATGGGACCTCTAGGTGTGCCTTAGGATTATGAGCTTTTAAACAAATAGCTAAATCACCGAGGGCAAATTGCTTAAACTCTTGGAATTCCATAATACCCCAGTTGCTCTGAGAGTTAAATGAGATACTGTGCCTAAAGAGCTTAGCATAATGTTCGGCACAGAGCAAGCACTGGATAAATGGTAGATATCATTAATTAGAATTAACCTGAAAGACTTGCAGAGGGTGTAGAGTGCTTTCTTTTTTGCCTATGCTATACTTAGAGGATGTCCTACGTCTGGTGGTTAAAGAATAGTGCCCTCAGAGAACAGCAGCTTCTCAGAAATAGAAAAAGTGCCAGTCTAAAGTTAATTGTGCGTAAAATACATCATATTCTTTTTAATTACCTACTGAATTTTCTCTGGAGTGTGTTTCCTTTAGTGATGAAGAAATAGAAAAAACTGCTTATGCAGTTGGAAGCTATATGTACCTTTCATTTAGTGAAATTATTTTATATTAAGTAAGAGCTACAAAAACACAAAAGAGATCTTACTGTCTTGGAACTCAGAGGCTGTGAATGTGTTCTTTATGAGGTCAGAAGAGAGGCTTTGTCTTAGATTTTTTTTAAACCCGAGATCTGCATTTTCCTTTCTGATTTACTCCAGTGACATCAGGTTTCCCTCTCTCTTGAGTTTCTTGTTGTGCTCCCAGTCTTGGACTACGTAGCAGTATTTCTCCAGAAGCCTCCAAGCACTGGCGGGAGCCGCTACCATCCCCGTAAATGGCACGGTTGTTGGCACTGGAAAAAACATCCACAGCAAGCAAGCTGTTCTACCTTTCTATAGCCAGAGCCCCAGAGTATTCACAAACAGCACCAGGAAGGCGTAACTGTAGATTTACTCTTAGATAAATTAAAATTAATGACCCGCTTTCTTCATTTGGGCTGTAATTTTCCCCTCTTAGAATAAGAGGACCGTACATTTTATTCTATCCAAATGGAAGATCACAGCTAAAAAGCAGGCCTATCCATAAACATGAATTTTCTGTATGTTCAAGCTTTTGCTAATCAAAAAGACCTTAAAAAGGAAACACCTCAGTCCCTTTGAAGGCCTGAGCCCACCTCAGAGAAAGCCGACTAGCGGTTGATGAATGGAAGCACCGCTTCCGTTCGGGGCTCTGCGACCCAGTACATCCTCCCAAGCGCCGTTGTGGGCAAGCTTCTCAGGACAGACTGGCGAGTACCTGGTGGGGGACACAGTGCCTGCCCTTAAGAAGTTGAGCTCAGTTCAGTAAATGCCCTGTGCCTGCACTGATGCTCACCACCTAACAGTGATTGACTTTACCACGTAAGGTGAACTCTAAGTGCGATAGGAGAACATTTTTAAATCCAGTGCCACAGAATTCAAAGACAGGAAGATTTGATAGCTCTGCTTTCTGAAAGCACCGATCAGACACAGTGGGGAAGACATTCTCCAATAATTACCTGAACACCAGACATTGAATCAGGCATATTCCACATGTCATCTCATTTTAAAATTGTGATTTAAAGTTCCTTAATTATGTGGCGCCTGGGTGGCTCAGTCGGTTAAGCGTCTGCCTTCGGCTCGGGTCATAATCCCAGGGTCCTGGGATCAAGTCCCGCATTGCTTGTGCGCTCTCTCTCTCTCTCTCTTGCTCTCTCTCTCTCAAATAAATAAATAAAAATTTTTTAAAAAATCTTATAAAAAATAAAATTGTGATTTAAAGTTCCTTATTTATGAGGCACCTGGGTGGCTCAGTCAGTTAGGCATCTGCCTTCAGCTCAGGTCATGATCTCGGGGTCCTGGGATAGGGCCTGTGTCAGGCTCCCCGCTCAGTGGGGAGTCTGCTTCTCCCTCTGCCTCTGCCCTTCCCCACTGTTCATGCTCTCTCTCTCTCAAATGAAAATAAAATCATAAATAAATGAAACAAAGTTCCTCATTTATTGTTCAATATAATGAAAAAGATTGAGAAATATGGTTTGCAAAACAAAGTGATCATGACAGACATACTATTTTGTAACTAGGTTTTTGCTGCTTAGTACCTTTGGACATGTTCTATGTCATTAAGTATTTTTCACACTGCTCTTAATAATTACATGACTTACTTAACTATTTTTTGCCTTATAACTAAGGTAAGAAGATATAAATATGAGACAAATAAAACCATGAAAGTATTAGGAGAAAGTATAATTTAAAGGGTGGGCACTTTATATATATATATATATATATAAATATATATTTTAGGGCAGTGAAATTGAGAGGAAGATACAGAGATTTCCCATATGCTCCTTTTAGATTACCAACATCCCCCACCAGAGTGGTACGTTTGTTACAGTTGGCGCACTGACACATCGTCATCACCCAAGTCCAGAGCTTACATCGGGGTTCACTCTTGGTGGTGTACATTCCGTCGTATCAGACAGATGTATAATGGCATGTGTCCATCATTGTGGTATTCATCCAGAGGGTGGGCACATCTTTAAATACATGATATTAGGGGCACCTGGGTGACTCAGTCGGTTAGGCGCTGGGCTCATGATCCCAGGGTCCCACATTGGGTTCCCTGCTCAGCAGGGAGCCTGCTTCTCCTTCTGCCTCTCCCACTACCCCTGCTTGTGCTCTCTCTCTGTCAAATAAAAGAAATCTTTAAAAAAAAATAAAAAATAAACACATGATATTAAAAAGATACAAGCCTTAACAGAAAAGATGAGTAATTTTGAACATTGCCAAATTAAAAATTCTTTATGTATTAGAGTTATTATAAATAAAATTTAAAGGCACTGTCATGTAATTCTCACAACAGTTTTATGAAGTAGGTGCCCAGATTCCTTTTCAAGAAGAGAAAACTGAGGGGCGCCTGGGTGGCTCAGTCAGTTGAACACCAACTCTTGGTTTCAGCTCAGGTCATGATCTCAGGGTCCTGGGATGGAGCCCTATATGAGGCTCCACTCTCAGCATGGAGTCTGCTTGAGGGATTCTCTCCCTCCTTCCTTCTGCCGCTCCCCACCATACTCATGCATGCATGGGCACTTTCTCTCTCTCCCTCAAATAAGTAAATACATCTTAAAAGAGAGAGAGAGAAAAAAAACTGAGGCACAGAGAAATAGTGTGGAGATCAGTGGGTTTCTGGGAAGCTGATTATCTTGGTGAATACAAAAGCTGGTAGAATGAGGGGCATAGTGAGTAGGTGGTTCCAGTTTAATCTCTGTAGCAGGCTTTGAGGTGCATACCCGCTTTACCCCTTCAAGATGATGGATGAGCTTCATTTCAGACAACTCCATCCTTTGAAGTATTCATTTCCATACAATTTTCATTATGATGGCTATGACAAAAACCTTTTCCAGGTGTGTCTTCAAACAGAAAATTTCAGAGACATCAAGGACAGACAAATGCAAAGTACAAAAAGTGGATATCCCTTTTTACTATCCCTTAAATAGTAGAAAATTTCAAGGCCTCAGTTACATTGGGACAGTATAGATCATTAACTACTTATTAAAGAGACAGGAGGAGAAAAGCCAAAACTGTGTGAGCTATTATCAGTGGGATGAAATAAAAGATTGATTATAGCATAGTTTTTCAGTGGAAGAATCGGAAGTAAAAAAATTTAGAGTGTAAATGTTTTTAGAACATATTTAGGTGAATTCAATCAAGTTAAAAATCCCACCACATCTTGGATAAGAGCAGATAGCTCATTGATTGTGTATAGTAAAATGTTTCTCTGCAATTGATCTAAAATTTGATTTAAAATGGGTATATAATATTTACCTCCTCTGGAGTAACAAAATTTATGCTATGTAATATTGACATGTTTTCAGAGTCATGTTTAATGGGCCCTCCAGAACTCTGGTGAATACCACAGCTTGGTCTGTTTTCTACATCTTTTAGAAATCTGGAAAAGCGGTAGGAAATATATCTGCCATAAAGTTTTTGCACTTAGCTCAACTATTGCCCTCTTAAAGTTTAGCGGAAGAGTCAAGGACTGTATATTCTTTATTAACTGCATTCAAAACTGAATTTAAGAAATGTTAATAGCTGTTTAGAATTAGTATTTGAATCCATACTACAAAGACTATTAAGATTTTTAGCATTATAGAGTCCTACACGGACCCACTTAAAAATGAATGGACTTCATTGTTTAATTCCAAGTATATACCCATCGATTTGCATGAATGTACAAATAAGTACATGTATATTTTTATACAAAGTATACATATTGCATTTTTACAAGTGCATTTTATTTTTTCCCAAATAGATAAACAATCAGATCCTGTATGGAAGAAGTCACCAAAATGCATCTGCCATTATTAAGACCGCCCCATCAAAGGTCAAGCTGGTTTTCATCAGGTAAGATAGATACACGTCTGGTTTTCTAAAATCTAAGATCCCTTCTGAAGATATTATTTTGAAAGACTATCTTATCTTTGGTTTGTCTAACAAAATCACCGTATCCTAAAAATACCTTTTCCTTTTTTAACTGTCATTTTAAGGGAAGTATAGATTGTTTCAGTTATGAGGTTTTCTTGTTATTTACGTTTCATATGATGGACTTAGTGGTTGAGGCTACTATTTGTATTCAGTTTTTTAAATTTCTTCCCTTCCTGGACTGATCGTCAGCTCAGTAGAACCTTCTAGCTTCCCTTCCTCCTGTCACCACCATGTGGTATATTTACTGACTCATTAATATCTTCATCAAGGAATAGGCAGGAAAACAGAACCCAGGAACATTTTAGGAACTTCATAGTAAGAGTGCTGGTGAGAAATCCAGAGGGGAGCAGACGTGAGCTTTGCTGTCTAGAGTTGCGTGGTATGTTTGGGGTTCCACATTTTCCCTTACCCTCCCTGCTACCTGACTGCGTCCTTTTGGCATAAGTTAAGTCAGAACTAGGAATTCCCATTGGTGGTAGCTATTGTTGCCTCATCAGCAATGGAATGTTTGATTCCTTTTATTGGACTGAAGTGACTGATGAATCTGAATTATTATTAAGTGATGTAACTGACCCTGTACATTAACTGTCACTCTGTTTCTTTTCCTTCTGAGTCTCAGGTATCAGCTGTAAAACGAGAATAATAAAGCACCTACCTCATTCATTGTGGTATGTCAAAAATTTGAAATGTTGAACACACTCTCTCACATAAAGGCTGAAAGAGTGTCGGCTGGTATTTTGTGACAGTGATGATCATTCTTCTTCCTACTGTTACTGGTTACTTGTCATTAAGGCCTATCCATTCCCAGGGACCCCTGGGATTCAGGGTAGTTTTATTCCCAGATATGGGCACTGATGGAGGTGATTGACATACCCTTTCCCATGCCATCACTTCAGCTACAGGGTGTTGTTGCTGCTTAGCTCCTAAAGAAATCTTACATTAGTAACCTCTTCTCCCACGGAGGCACTTCCTGGATTTCCAGGTTTTTATTCTTGTTTCCACAGGGAGAATCCTTTCTCCTTCTTCTGTGTCTTTGTGTGTTAAGTCAACCTCCTCTGGCTCACTCACCTTGAGGTCCTCTGGCTCACTCACCTTGAAGTCCTCTGTTAGGCACCAATCTCCTTTTTGGGTTTTTCTGCCCTTCCTGTCACCAGAAGTTACGAAATTAGAGTTAGATGCTGAAAATGTGAACAAACTTGAGGAAAGGTCAACCACTCAAAGCGATGAAGGTGTCCATCGACAGAAATGCACGTCGGCTTGAACACTTGGCAGAGAGTCATGTGAGGGTTCCATGAGCAGGCACCCACAGCACTCAACCAGTATCTGCGCTTCATGCTCAGCATGTGGGGGCAACTTGCTGCAGGTGCTGTCCTTGATGTTGCTGTCACATCTTCACCCATACGGGGTCATCCCAATTTAAAGAGCAAAAAGAAAATTGAATGGGATACAAAGGAAACCATTAACGCAATTAAGTAATTGGGAAATAGAACACTCCTCTTTCAAGAAAGAAAGGTTACATGATTTGAAATTATTTAGAATACAGAAGAGAAAGCTGGGGAGAATTTTAATAATAGTAATGAAGCCCCATTAATTTAGTGTCTGATGATTTCAATTTTGATCATTCAGAGGAGATCAGAATCAAGGAAATAATTTGTTCAGTAAATTAATAGTGTAAGTATGATTGAGGATGCCACAGAATACTTACTTACTGGAAGGGATTTTAAGCAATTTAGTAGAAGTAGCAATGTACATTCAAAATATGCAATCGAATTATGAACCTTTCTTGCATGGTCGTTAAATTGTAGTGCCTAAACACATAGTCGGCATTCAGAAAGCTTTATTGAATAGATTTCCTTTCAGCTCCTTCTAAGCAATTCCAGATTATTTATTCTCCAAAGGCAAAAATCATAGTAGTTAGTTTGATTTATTTTGTGGACTTAAAGTTACATAGAAAAAAGATACATATAGATAAAAAATAATTTGTTATTTTAGAAAATTTCTCATACTTAAGTCCCTCTCCTCAGTACTTTCCCAAATAATCTAAGTTGGGAAAAGTTTCTGTAGCTTCCTCTGTAGGGAGAAAAAGAGATGTAGGTGTGATTTTTGAGTATGAGACATGAGACTGTAAAGGAAAACGAGTTTAAATTGAATCAAGACAGATGTACGCACTGCTAACAACCTTTTGTTTGATCCAGTAGATATGTATGTGGTAACTTGTGTGCCAACATTTTATTAATGCTTCAGTTTCCATAAGGGAAGGAACTACTCATCTGACTGAGAGCTTGAGAGGTCTTACCTAAGTGACAAATTCTTTTCTAAGCAAGCCTGAGGTTCACCTTATCTCATGAAACCTGGCTCTAGAATACTCCAAGTGTGTGAGCTTGTTCAGTTTCCTGATCTGCAGTATGCGGGTGATATAGCTATCTCAGGGTGCCTGGGTGGCTCAGTCAGTTAAGCAGTCAGCTCTTGATTTCAGCTCAAGTCATGATCTTAGGGTCCTGGGATCAATCCCCACGTCTGGCTCTGAGCTCAGTGGGGGTCTGCTTGAGGATTCTCTCTCTCCCTCTGCCCCTCCCCCTGCTCACGTGCTCGCTCTCTTTCTCTCAAATGAATAAACCTTTTTTTTAAAAAAAAGTCAAGTGTTTAGGGCTCCTGGGTGGCTCAGTTGGTTAAGCGACTGCCTTCGGCTCAGGTCATGATCCTGGAGTCGGGATCGAGTCCCGCACGTGCTCCCTGCTCGGCGGGGAGTCTGCTTCTCCCTCTGACCCTCCTCCCTCTCATGCTCTCTGTCTCTCATTCTCTCTCAAATAAATAAATAAAATCTTAAAAAAAAAAAAAGTCAAGTGTTTAAATATATATATATATAGCTGTCTCATAGATTGTCTAATGTCTTAATATGTATAAATTGCCTGGTGATGTGGGCTCAGCAATGTTCACGCTATGGTAATGAAGATGATGGTGTGGTGGCAGGAAAAGGGAGGCAGAGAGAGAAAGGAGGTAAAAGAAGTTAGGGAGAAGGAAAGAGGAGGAAAAAGATGAACCACTCCTTCATATATATTTTGTCTCATTCCAGAATCTTGAATATTTTTTTTAAGTGAAGCACATTCACAGTTTAAGAATTTTAATTAACATCATAATGATTAAACACTAGAAGAGATAGAACACTGGATATTGTATATAAGTGATAAATCACTGAATTCTCCTGAAACCAATATTGCACTGTATGTTCACTAACTAGAATTTAAATAAAAATTTTTAAAAATCACTATAAGAGATAGCTACAGATACTATATAAAACCATTTCCAATAAATGTTAGAAAAAGAGACATGGGCATAGCCTGCCTAAAACATGTCTTTTAGTTTTGTGTCTACCACTGCTTCTCCCCCTCCTCCCTTTTTTTTTTTTTTTTTTTAAAAAGCTCTACACCCCACGTGGGCCTTGAGCTCAGGGCCTGGACAGCCCAAAAGCTGCATGCTCCACCAACTGAGCCAGACAGGCACCCGTCCCCCTCCTCCTTTTAAATGATGACCTGATACTCTTAACGAGGAGTAGAATACCACTTAATGAAAGAATGTATAAAGAGAAATCTAATTAATGTGAATTAATCCCCATGTCAATAAAATATATTATAATGTTACTGGGGTAAGTAACATCAAATAGTGTCAGAATTTAAAACACTTAAGGAAATCAAAAAAAGAAAATATTTTATGCTCCTCTGCTTTGTACATCACCAGTGGGTTATAGTGGGAGATTGGTGACCTATTTATGTGTAGTAACCTGTGCATTTTATTTTATTTTTTAAAGATTCCACTTATTTGACAGAGGGAGAGAGCACAAGCAGGGTGAATGGCAGACAGAGGGAGAGAGAAAAGCAGGCTCTCCGCTGAGCATGGAGCCCTACTCGGGGCTCAATCCCAGGACCTTGAGATCATGACCTGAGCCGAAGGCAGACACTTAGCCAACCGAGCCACCCAGGCGCCCATAATCTGTGCATTTTAGGTGCTGTCCAACATACCATTCTTTCTCCTTCAGGCTGATTATCTAGTTCATCACTCCTTTAGATACACCTCTGCCTATAGGTTACCTCTTTCAGACTATTGGTCTGAGAACCCTAGTTGTGCCTATTTTAGATCCAAATCCTAAAGCAGTTAGATACTGGTTTGCTATCAGGTTTCAGGAAGTTAACACTTAAATCATAGCACAGCAGGTGCAATTACACTTTTCTTTTAAGATGCATAACTTATGCTGTATAATGTGACTTTAAACTTCTATTTGCTGATACTTCCTTCCTTAGTTGAAATTACTGATTCTCTGTGCATTTCCATCATAGAGATATTGTTGGCTTCTATACCTCAGCGGCTCTTTTCCAGATTTATTGACAATCGAGATAAAAATGGGAACTGGCCGCAGATTTGGGAATATGATTAGCAGTGATCACGGAAAGCTGTTAAAATGTGCTGCAGGCAACATTTTAATTAACGGGGGCCTTTAGTCTATAGTAATGTACATTTGTGTGATCACGTCCTTGTCATATTCTTTTTTTTTTTTTTTTTAAGATTTTATTTATTTGAGACAGAGAGAATGAGAGACAGAGAGCATGAGAGGGAGGAGGGTCAGAGGGAGAAGCAGACTCCCTGCTGAGCAGGGAGCCCGATGCGGGACTCGATCCCGGGACTCCAGGATCATGACCTGAGCCGAAGGCAGTCACTTAACCAACTGAGCCACCCAGGCGCCCTTGTCATATTCTTTTAACACTTGTATTTATTCATATACTAACTGATCTGTAATTCACAGAAGGTCTGTGAGTCATTAGTGAAAATTAGCAAGTTGCTGCTCTGTGTACATGACTTACCTGATCACTTTTTCCTCCCCCTTTGTCCGCACATGAGATTTTGGACAATCTGGTAATCACATACTTGTGTCTGTAACACATCTGAACTTCGGCATACTAAATTATTCTACAGTGGATAATCCAGGTGTATTTTACAATCTTGAGTTCTTACTATGTAGCACACATTCAATTCTGTGGATTTTCCCCTTCGACCTTATCCCCGCTACATAAGCACTATAATTTTAGGTACAGGAGGAGAGCTATATTAATACAGGAAAGAACGAATTGCTGTGTTTGGCAGTGCAGGGATCCAAGGAGATTAATGATGTTGCCTGCAGCTCTTGTCATACCTTCCCCCACTATCGAAAATTAAATGTCATGTAGAACAACTCACTCTCCATTACTTAATTACACGTGGAAAATGTGTACTGTATAAAAACTCCTGGGGCTAGAGGAGGCTAAGTGAAACTGAACCCCATGGAAAGATTTAGTACTGGCTGTCAAGCCTTACTGAGTCAAAGTGGACTCACCATGGGAGGCACCATACAGTATCGATTGAACATATGTCTTGTAATTAAAAATATAGTGTGGCCCGTTATCCTCTGGCCATATCCCTAAAAGATGATATGACTTGAAATTAATGTGAATGTCAGAGTCATCTGTGGGAGAAGTCCATCCGAAGAAGCAAATTGAATGCCTGTTTTAAAAATCCTTATTGTGCTCTCAATTCTTTCTGTCTAAATAAAAAGGGAAAAAAGATTGTGGGAATAAACATGAGTTTTACTTCCATAAAGACCTATTCATGCATTTATTCAACAAGTATTTGTGGAGTGCCTACCTGTGCTGGAGCTGTGGAGTCAGTGATACAAAGAACACAAGCTGTGCCTTGAAGGAGGAGGCAGAGAGTAAGCAATCTGGTACCTCATCCAAGGATAAAGGTGCTATGATACTTCAAGAACATATGAGAGACACAATTAACATAATCTTTGCAGCCTTGGGGAAGGTATTACAGAGAAAGATGCTAGAGCTCAGACCTGAAGGCTAAGTAAACAAAATTGTAGTATGTACAGAAACCCAGAAGTTTCTGAAATTGGATATTATACCCAGGGTATCTGAACATTTGCTTCTAGGAGAAAAGCAGTCCTTCTTTAGGAAAGTGTCATTGTAGGGCGCCTGGGTGGCCCAGTCGTTAAGCATCTGCCTTCGGCTCGGGTCATAATCTCAGGGTCCTGGGATCGAGCCCCGCATCGGGCTCCCTGCTCCGCGGGAAGCCTGCTTCTCCCTCTCCCACTCCCCCTGCTTGTGTCCCTCTCTCGCTGTGTCTCTCTAGGTCAAATAAATAAATAAAACCTTTTTTAAAAAGTTATAAAATAAAATTTAAAAAAGGAAAATGTCATCGGATGAGTATAGCTGTGTACATCGGCCACTTTGAAATCTGTGAGGAAGCATCCTTCTGACTCTCTTGGGCCATTAAGGAAATTTAAGGGTGCAATACAATATCATCCATGGGATATATGACACGTTTTGAGGAAGAGGCCTGTCATTAACATCGAGTTCTTACTAGGAATTGCGGGAGAAAGAAAGCTACACTTTTCAATTTCAGGGCTCTTCTGTTTCTCCATTTAGTTGGGGCACTTGGTAGACCATAGGAGTCTCTCAAGTGCTCTGAAATGCTGACTCTTGCTTAATTTCTTCAGTACTTGTCTCCTGTACTATCCATATTAAAGAGTAGTTTTATTAATCTTATAAGCCTTTTAGTTCCAGGACAAGGTGGAATTGGAGTGTTTCGATCTTTTGTCAAGACAGTGGAATTTATGCATCCAAATAAGAAGCATTGTTCCCTTGGACCTACTGTGGTCACCTGGGGAAGCTGTACATTTAATCCATTACAGTTCCATTGCGTCATACATTTCTGAAATCATCTTGAAAGCCTATGGCATATTCTTTTGAATAGCCACAGGAGCCAAGTTTTCCCTTTTTTGAAGGTAGTTGCAGCTAGTCAATGTGAAGTGACCCCAAACTTTGCAGGATCATCATAAATCCAGTGCATTCAGTGTATTAGGTAAAGTGTTGCTACCGAACTTTCTTGCATGACCTGTAAAATAGCTTACAAAATCATTTTTATTTCATGGACAGAATTGGTAATTTTTTCTTTGCTACCCCCTTCCTTAACATAGTACTAGCTTGGGGGAATTAAAACTATATTTGTTTGATTTCTTTTAGCACTCAGAAACACCTAATTGTGTCTGGTTACAGAGATGAAGTGGGCAGTTTTCTCTTTTCTTCATTTTTGTTTTTTTGTTTTGTTGGCTGATCAGTATTTATACTCCTATCATCATATAATGTCTATTTCCTTAAGTAGACCTTCTTCTCCACACATACACACACACACACACACACACACAGTGTATGTACTATGGTAGAACAGTAGAAGCAGTACATCTAGATGCCTCTCTCCCTCTGTGGAAGCTGAAGAAGCCATGTATTTCACTGCTGAGATGTGGCCAGGGGTTGGTCATGTGACCTAACCTTGGGCAGTATGATACTTAGCTTAGAATAGGAAGCAAGTAACATGAGTGATTTTATATGAATGGTGTTTATTCATGAAACCACAGGGCCTTAATCGGAGGTTCCTGCTATGACATCATTCTGTTTTCCTGCTTCCTTGTCCTCTGGAGGTCTCTTAGTTTCTGTATGTTCCAAGTCCAATCATGTTGCCTGCCTGTGTTTTGTGAGATCCCAGTTTCCCTTTTAATAAATTCCCATTTGCTTTAGTTGGTCCAAATTCATTTCTCTTGCTTGCTGCCAAAGAATCCTAATGAATGGGAAGTGTGATAAAAGTGAGCTATCTGGGGGCGCCTGGATGGCTCAGACGGTTAAGCGTCTGCCTTCGGCTCAGGTCATGATCCCAGCCTGCTTCTCCCTCTCCCTCTGCCTGCCACTCCCCCTGCTTGTACTCTCTCTCTCTCTCCCCCCCTCTCTGTCAAATAAATAAAATCTTTAAAAAAAAAAAAAAAAAGGTGAGCTCTCTGAACAAATCATGAGCAACCAGAGTAAGATATTTGGTTCCTTCTGCACATTTTCTTATCACCTGTAGGTTTTTAGCCTTGTTTCTGAGAAGTTTTTATCCTTCAAACTTTTTTATCAAGCACAAGACCCCTGAACAGGTCTCTACTGAGGATCTCCAGTGTGACACATTTCTATTGCCAGACCATTCACTGGCTCTTGAAATGAGGTTGCCATGATTATCTCAAAGGAATTAGGCAGGATTTATCCTGGATTTATACCTGGGGTGGGGGGAAGTCACCTTTCCCCAGAACATGGCCTTATGGCGAGGGCTGGAAATCTGAACATTAGGCCTTTGCCAGCCAGAATAAGGAGCAGGTGGCTGAGGGCATCTACTACGTTATCTTTCAGTAAGAACCTCTGTGAGAAACTCAGTCGGCTAAGTCATCCACCTATCCAGTCCTATGCTCCCCACATCAACCCTTCCGCCAACCTGCAGTGCCAAGTATTTCATGAGCCACCTTTTCCTCTGCACAACTGGCAATAATTATTTAGAACTTGCCTGGGGCCACCTTTGTGAAATGTGGGTCTGGATGCTGAGTTATTCCCAACAGCCCTCATTAGTGATTGGCATTGTTTGGAAGGGCAAGTAAATAAAGTTCATAATTCTATCGTTGGTCATTTATTTCAGATTCAGCATATTGCTATTTTGGTGGTTTCATCCAGCTGGAAATTGAAAACTATTCAGTCTGTTCATAGAGTTAGAAATATCTCCTGGAATCTTTTCAGAAAGGAGTTTTGCTCCCACTGAAATATAATGATGTCCTTCGTTTTATATGTGACTTCTGGTTCGTTTATATTGAACTTTCCTAGCCAAATGTTAATTCAGTGTCGTGTCCCGATTAATATAACAAATGTAGAGTTTATTTTTCCTATCCTCAAGTGTCTTACATCACTATATTTAGTACAATCAGAAAATAATATCTAGGCCTGTTTAGCTGTATTCATGTGTTCCTCATTTATTCATCGTGTGTGTGTGTGTGTGTGTGTGTGTGTGTTTAAACAATGTGCTAGGCACTAGATTGTAGTTGTAATCATTTTAGAACAGGTTTCAAAACAAAATGAAATCTACCTACTCAGCTATCCAGGCTGAATTCAGGCACATAACTTCTGTTTTGGATATAGTGCTGTTTTGTTGGCATAAAATAAGATCCTATGGGTTTAATGAAAGTGAATTTCCAAGTGGCAGGATCCACAGCAATCCAGAGACAATAGTGATATTTAAGTGATAGTCTTAAGTATTTCAAATATATTCTCATCACACTTGCACTTTTTTTTTGGTCTCGTGTAATTTTTTAAAATTGTGAAATCTGTATAACATGAAATCTACCCTCTTAACCATTTTTAAGTGTACACTTCAGTGGCATTTAGTATATTCATGTTGTTGTACAACCACAACCACTATCCATCTCCAGATGGATAAAAATCTGTACCTGGTAATAAAAAAATAATAACTCCCCATTCTCCCTCCTCCACCCACAGCCCCTGGCAACTATCAGTGTACTTTTCTGTCTCTGTATTTAACTATACTGGGTATCTTATAAAAGTGGAATTATACAGCATTTGTCCTTCTGTTACTGGCTTATTTCTTTCGCCGTAATATTTTCAAGGTTCATGCATGCTGTAGCGTGTCAGAACTTCCTTTTTAATGCTGAATAATATTCCATTGTTTGTATATACATGTATTTATCCATTCACGTGTCTTGGGACACTTGGGTTGCTTCTGCCTTTAGATTATTGTGAATAGCGCTACTATGAGCATGAGAGTACAAATGACTTCAAGACTCTACTCTTGTTTCTTTTGGATATATACCTAGAAGTAGAATTGCTAAATCATATAATTATTCTATTTTTAATTTTCTGAGGAGCCTTCATACTGTTTTCCATAGCAGCCATAACATATGACATCCTACCAGCAGTGGACAAGGGTTCCAATTTCTTCACAACCTCACCAACACTTGTTATTTTTGGGTTTTTTGATAGTAGTCATCGTATTGGGTATGAAGTGGTATCTTATTGTGTTTTTTTTTTTGATTTGCATTTATCTGCTGATTAGTGCTGTTCAGCGTCTTTTCATGTGTTTATTGGCCATGTGTATGTCTTCTTTGGAGAAATTTATTTTCAACTTTTTTGCCTGTTCTTTAATCAGGTGGTTTGTTTTGTTGAGTTGTAGGAATTCTCTGTATATTCTGGATATTAAACCCTTATCAGATCTATAATTTGCAAATATTTTCCCTCATTTCATAGGTTGTCTCTTCACTGTGTTGATTGTGTCCTTTGATGCACAGAAGTTTTTCGTTTTGATGTAGTCCAGTTTATCTGTTTGTTGTTTTTGTTACTTGTGCTTTTGGTCTCATATGCAGGATATCATTGCCAAATTCAATGACACAAAGCTTTTCTTCATATTTTCTTCTAAAAGTGTTATGGTTTTAGCTCTTATGTTTAGGGCTTTGATCCATTTTGAGTTAATTTTGAATGTGGTATAAGGGAAAAATCCAACTTTATTTTTTGCATATGAATATCTAGTTTTCCCAGCGCCATTTGTTGAAAAGATCAGCTTTCCTGCCACCTTCCCCCTCATCCCCCAGTTGAATGGTTCTGGCATCCTTATTGAAAATCATTTGACCAAATATGTGGGAGTTCATTTCGGAGTTCTCTGTTCTATTTCATTGGTCTCTAAGTCTCTCATTATGCCAGTACCACACTGTTTTCATTACTCTAGCTTTGTAGTAAGTTTTGCAATTAGGAAGGGTGAGACCTCCAACTTTGTTCTTCTTTTTCAAGATTGTTTTGGCTGTTTGGGGTCCTTTGAGACTCCATACGGATTTTAGATGGAACACACTAACTTTCTGAAAAGATACAGAAATGCTCCTTGGAGAGATCTCTGACTGTGATAAATGAAAAGTTAAGGCATTCTGCATACACATACATATACCACCCATTACATCAGATTTTCTTTTCCTCATTCAGAAATTGTTGTCATGAGCTCATCGTGCTTTCCTGAAGGATAAGTGTGTTCTTAGTGTAGCCCACTAATCTTCCTTTTACCATAATTTGTCGTGTTCTTTTAGAGGATATATTGGAGAGAGTATCTCATATTTATCCCAGCAAGGTAGTCAATAGTTGTTGGATAAATGCTTCAAGTAACATGTTAATGAAATCCTAAGAGATTTACAATTTGAATTATGGTTACAACTTTGATGGGTGAGCAATAAGCGTATAGGGTTTTATCAACAAATCCCTGTATATGACATGTATGTGCTTCCAAGATTTCAGTAAAGTATTCTTGGAAGAATAGAATGAAGTTACTGAGAAAAGCTATGTAAATAGTTTAGAAATGCAGAGGAGGGAGAGATTACTGTTGGAGAAGTGAGAACAGCGAAAGCTAGTTAATGATACCTGGGTAGATTTCCACAGGAAAGACTTGAGTCCAAACTGCATGAACAAATTTAGTTCAAGCATTTGTGAAGTACCTTCTGTATGTCAGATGCTAATAGGACCATAGAGTTAAGGAGGAAGTTCTTAATCTTTAAGAACTTCTAAGACATACAAATAAATAATTATGTAACAGGCAAAACAAGCACCTATAGGGGGAATTCTGTGATACTGAGTTATTCAGATTGCATTTTCAAGGTTGTTGAAAAGGGGGTGTTTTTCATAATTGAGAAGGGAGTGATTTGGATTGACTGAGACATAGAGAAAGCAGAACAAGGAAACCAGTCAGGTTACTCTTGCTGTAGCACAGACAACGTGAAAAGTCCATGAATTAGGATGGGGGCTATGGGACTAAAGAAAAAGAGAAGAAAAAATGAAGTCTAGAATGAAACCATCAGACTTAATGATTTCTTTGAATATAAGGGTTAATGGCTGCATGAATTAATGGTAATGGAGCACTCTTAGCCCCTGGAAATTTAAGCATCTGAGACTGAACATCATGAAACCATAAAACAGTAAATGTTAACAATTGTTATTGTGCTTTGGTGCTTTGACATTGACCTTATCTTACAACACTTCTGTTAGAAGATACTATGCCAATTTTAAAGATTTTATTTATTTATTTGTCAGAGAGACAGAAAGAGAGCACAAGGGGGGCGGGTAGTGGCAGGCAGAAGGACAAGCACGCTCCCCACTGAGCAGAGAGCCCGACACAGGTTAGGATCCTGGGATCCTGACCTGAGCCAAAGACAGACGCTTAACTGACTGAGCCACCCAGGCATCCCACTATCCCAATTTTATAGATTAAGAAACCAATATTTTTTTTTTAAAGATTTTATTTATTTATTTGACAGAGAAAGACACAGCGAGAGAGGGAACACAAGCAGGGGGGGTGGGAGAGGGAGAAGCAGACTCCCCGCCGAGCAGGGAGCCCGATGCGGGACTCGATCCCGGGACTCCAGGATCATGACCTGAGCCGAAGGCAGTCGCTTAACCAACTGAGCCACCCAGGCGCCCAAGAAACCAATATTTTAAAAAAGTTGTTTAGGGGCGCCTGGGTGGCTCAGTCGTTAAGCATCTGCCTTTGGCTCAGGTCATGATCCCAGGGTCCTGGGATCGAGCCCCGCATCAGGCTCCATGCTCAGCGGGAAGCCTGCTTCTCCCTCTCCCACTCCCCCTGCTTGTGTTCCCTCTCTCACTGTGTCTCTCTCTGTCAAATAAATAAAATCCTAAAAAAAATAAAAATAAAATAATAAAAATAAAAAGTTGTTTAGTATCTTGCTTATATCTTAGTGATAGAATCTGTTCCTTTACCTAGGTCTGCCTCACTCTAGGTTTCTTCCCAGAATAGCATGGTTGTCTTACATTGATATAACAAAGAATTAATTTTTTAACTGGGGTGTTATTTACACTCAGTGCAATAGACTTCAAGTGTTCAGTTTGTTGTTTTGAGAATACAAAACATACACCTGTGTAACCATCACCCAAAACAAAAATATAGAACATTCATTCATCCCAGAAAGCTTGCTGGTGCTCCTTTCTAGTCAGTCTCTCTGGGCCCCAGAGACAACACTTCCTGATTTCTGTCATCATAGATTAGTTTAAACTGTTCTTGAACTTCATGTAAATAGAATCAAACAGGATTAATCCTTTTGTGTCTGGTTTCTTTCATTTTACATAATTTTTTTCAAGATTTACCCATATTGTTAGGTGTATCTATAGTTCCTTCAGTTACTGAGTAATATTCCAATCTGCGACCATACCATAATTCAAAATAGCTAAAAACTGGAAACAACCCAAATGTTCACATAGAGGAAAATGGGCCAACAAATTATGGTAATTTGGAATTTAAAGGCCATTAAAGTCATGCTAATTTAGAGAAAACCATTAAATTATGAAGGGATAACTTGGCTGATTTGAAGTAACTTGGTCCAGGTAATCATGACTTCTCAATAAGAATTTATGTGCAGCCATATATTTAATGCTAGTAACCTTTGAGAGAGGTATGAAAAGCCATCTGCTTAATTACTGCCAAGTATACTCTGCCCCATGAGCTCTGAATCTGGAGCAGACAGATCCTGTTGGCTTTTAGCTCTGAGGTAGAGCTGAGTTTTGTTGTGTTACTCAATGAAGGAAAATGAATGCGAAAGGGAATTACCACTTTGAAAATGCAATTACTTATCCAAAGGTAACTGATTACTTCTGTGTATGAGCAAACTGCTGAGGAATGGATTGTATTCCCTGAAAAACAATAGCCACCTCTTAATGTAACAGTGCATGCTCAAGGCATCTGTAATACTGTCAGAGAAAAACAGAGATACTCTTCATGCACTGTCACTTTATGGTTTTAGTTTTTCGCCCTTTTGCTTTGGTTTGGCTCATATGCTAGATAATACAAGAATCTCAGAAGGTTAGAATAAGAAATGGTACCTAGACTTCATCTGTTTATTTAGACTCTGCCTCATTCCACAAAGAATTTACATCAGCCTAGAATTTTTGCAGTTCAATTGAGTTCTTGCAGTTCTATTCATTTAACAACTATGTTAAGTACAGACTGTTTGCCAGGCACTGATTGCCCCAGATAATGTAAGAGAGTAGGAAGGACATGCTTCCTGTCCTTGGAGTGTACCATCTAGGAGAAGGCAGAGTGGAAGCACATTTCATACAGATAGGTTAGGTAAATTACGAAAGAGACAGAACTGTAGTCTTTGTATAGGGTGCTATACACATACAATAGAGCTCCTGGAAGGCTTGTTTCAATAAATGACATTTGTGGTCAGCTATGAAGAAGAAATAAGAACATAAATCAGACAAAGGATTTGGGCAACAGACATGCAGATCAGAGGAGGATGGGGCTAGACAGTGCCCTGAGGTGGATGGAGCTTAGCTCGGCTGAGAAATGGGAAGAAATTTCATGTAGCTGGATTGGAGCAAAGTGTGAGCCAGGAGAAGAGAGAACAAGAGGAAGCCAGAGATGGGGGCTGGGGAAGATTGTTCAAGGCCTTACAGCCTCCCTAACAATTGTGGATTTGATCCTAAGTGTAATAAGAGGCCATAGGAGGATTTTAAGCAGGGGATAGAAATATAATCAGATTTATGTATTAGAACCTTAATAACTCTTCTGGGTGAAGAAAAGATTGGAGAAAGGATAAAGAATATAAGTAAGGAGACCAAATAGGATGCTCTTACATTAACTCTGGTGAGAAATGTTAATAACTAGGGCATCTGGGTGAATGAGTTGGTTGGGTGTCCAACTCCCCGTCTCAGCTCAGGTCTTGATCTCAGGATCCTGAGTTCAAGCCCCACGTGGGGCTTCACACGGGGCATGGAGCCTACAGAAAGGAAGGAAGGAAGGAAAGAAGGAAAGAAAAGCAATGATAATAGCTTGTCCTAGGATAGGATGGAAATAAGTGGAAAGACTCAAGATACGTTTTGAAGGTAGAATCAACAAGACTTCTTGATTGGATATACAGTTGAGGGGTTAGAGGTTTCAAGAGTGCCTCCTTGGTTCCTGGTTGAATAACTGGGTGGACATTGTTGACATTTACTCAAATGAGGAGGATTAATCATGGAACCCTCTGGTGACTGAGTGGGAATAAGAGATTTATTTTATTTGAAATACTTGTAAGACGTCCAACAGAGATATAAAGTAGGAGTTAGAGATCAGATATTAAGCTCAGAAAAAGACCTGGGCTAACTATGTGAATTTGGAAGACATCAATATATAGATGGTCTTTTGACTTAAGGGAATAATTCATCTACTTGAGGCTATTGAACTCACACTGGAGGGGAAGGATAGGTGGATTATAAATTTAATAAAGAAAGGCATTTCAGGTAAGGGCAGTGATAGGATTGAAACACCAAAGCAGGAATGACATGGACCAATGGATCTTTTTCCAGTTGGTGAGAAGTAAAGGGTTGGATTTTGAGTGCCCTTTCAAATCCGGTAGTGGCTATCCTGAATATACTGGTCATATGGAGAGAGATCTGTGAGCAGTCTTAGATCTTTGCATACCAGGAAGAAGCATTTTTGTGATCTCCCTTGGTTTGTACTGTGAAACCTAAAGTCAAATGTCACGTAAACCTTGAGATAATGATACTGGGTTTGCGTCATGAATAAATAGTAAAGGTTAGATCTCCCACAGAAGAATCACTGCTTATCATTTGCTGGTAACGTCACGGAAATAAGTCCAAATAATTAGAACTGGTATTGTAGGAGTTGTTCTGTACCTGCAACCCTGGTGATGAAGTTTTGGCTCCCACCATCTCTGCTTCCATTAGGATGAGGAGGAGTAGAATTAACCCACAAAGCATCATCTGTCTGGATCTCCGCTCTCCCCATCCATCACTCCTCCTCACAGTGTCCACCCGTGGAGGGCCTGTCGTACACATCCCATCATCCCTCATTTGGCAGAACAAAGTTAGAAGCCAAGTAAGGAGGCCGGGAGCCTTTCCAGCTCAAAGAACAAAATGCTCTGGACATTAATGGGCCTAGAGGTTAAACACAGCCATTTGAAAAATTTATACTCCACAGTGCTGAGAGAGTTGATGTCTTTCCAAAATGATCCTTAGCAGCACCTGACTTACTAAGCAAGATCTAGCTAACCCCTAGCATCATCATTCTCTGTCTCTCGTAACCATATCCTAGTGCCCCTGGGGTAATATATCCCTTTTTGTGCTTAATAGCTTTGCATGTTTAAAACCAGTATGTATTTGTACGTATCTTTATTCTAAGGTGCTTTGTATACATTTTCAACAGAGGAAATGGTTGTAATTTGAGCCAGAAACTTAGCATTTGCTGTGTACTGATTCTGCCTATTTTCACGTCCACAGAAATGAAGATGCAGTCAATCAGATGGCTGTTACCCCCTTTCCAGTACCATCAAGCTCCCCGTCTTCTGTTGAGGTAAGACGGCTCCTAATTAGCATGTAGTGACTTAGATGGGTTTGTCATGATTATTTTTTCCAAAATCTAGCATTTTTGATTTTCACTATCTGGTATTCCAAATTCATAGAATCTGTTAAATAGGGCGCCTGGGTGGCTCAGTTGGTTAAGCGACTGCCTTCGGCTCAGGTCATGATCCCGGGGTCCTGGGATCGAGCCTCGCATCAGGCTCCCTGCTCAGCGGGAGGCCTGCTTCTCCCTCTCCCACTCCCCCTGCTTGTGTTCCCTCTCTCGCTGTGTCTCTCTCTGTCAAATAAATAAATAAAATCTTCAAAAAAAAAAAAAAAGAATCTGTTAAATAGGGAATTTCCCTAATTAGGAAGTATTTGAGGTAGGATTACAAAGTAATATAAAATAGGGGCACCTGGGGGCGCCTGGGTGGCTCAGTTGGTTGGGCAACTGCCTTCGGCTCAGGTCATGATCCTGGAGTCCCGGGATCAAGTCCCGCATCGGGCTCCCTGCTCAGCGGGGAGTCTGCTTCTCCCTCTGACCCTCCTCCCTCTCATGCCTTCTGTCTCTCGTTCTCTCTCTCTCTCTCTCAGATAAATAAATAAAATCTTTAAAAAAAAAAAAATAGGGGCACCTGGGTGGCTCAGTCAATTAAGCGTCCGAGTTTTTTTATGTTCAGTTAGCCAACATATAGTACATTATTAGTTTTTGATGTAGTGTTCAGTGATTCATTAGTTACATATAACACCCAGTGCTCATCACAACACGTGCCCTTCTTAATACCCATCACCCAGTTACCTCATCCCCCCACCTTCCTCCCTTCTGTAACCCTCAGTTTGGCTCCTGGAGTCCAGAGTCTCTCATGGTTCGTTCGTCTCCCTCTCTGATTTCTCCCCCTTCAGTTTTCCCTTCCTTCCCCTAATGTCCTCTGTGCTATTCCTTAAGTTCCAGATATGAGTGAAACCATATGATAATTGTCTTTCTCTGCTTGACTACTTCACTTAGCATAATCCCCTCCAGTTCCATCCATGTTGATGCAAATGGTGGGTATTCATCTTTTCTGATGGCTGAGTAATATTCCATTGTATATATGAACCACATCTTTTTTTATCCATTCATCTATTGAAGGGCATCTCGGCTCCTTCCACAGTTTGGCTATTGTGGGCATTGCTGCTATGAACACTGGGGTGCAGGTGCCCCCTTCTTTTCACTACATCTGTATCTTTGGGATAAATACCTGGTATAATTGCTGGGTTGTAGGGTGGCTCTATTTTTAACTTCTTGAGGAACCTCCATACTGTTTTCCAGAGCGGCTGCACCAGCTTGCATTCCCACCAACAGTGTAAGAGGGATCCCCCTTCTCCACATCCTCGCCAACATTTGTTGTTTCATGTCTTGTTAACATTTGTCATTCTAACTGGTGTAAGGTGTTATCTCTTGATTTGAGATCAGGTCATGATCTCAGGGTCATGAGATTGAGCCCAGCTTTGGGCTCCGTGCTAAGCGTGGAGCCTGCTTTAAGATTGTCTCTCTTGCTCTCCCTTTGCTCACCCCCCCCCCCCCCCCCCCCCTTCCTTAAAAAAAAAAAAAAAAAAAAAAAGAAGGAAAAAAACACACAAGAAAAAAAAGGTAATATAAAATAATGTTAAACACATTAAAACTTAACATATGAATATTGCTTTCCTCAAAGTTCCTTAAAGTTTTTTCAGGATCTATAATTTGTCCTAATTGGGCATTTCAGAATTTATTAGAAAAAATTATCTTTTTTGTTTGTTTGTTTTTTGGTGGGTTGTTTTGTTTTGTTTTGTTTTTGAGCTTTTTTTTAAATTCTAGGTAGTTAACTTACAGTGTAATATTAGTTTCAGGAGTACAATATAGTGATTCGATAACTGCATATATCACCTAGTGCTCGTCAGGAAAAGTGCACTCCTTAATCCCCATCACCTATTTAATCCATCTCCCCATCCCTCTCCCCTCTGGTAACCATCAGTACCTCTTTCTTTATAGTTTCAAAACACGTTAGTACCTATTATCTATGATCACAGGTATCTTTAAATAATTACTTTATTAATGGAGAAATTACTAGTACAAGATTGCTATCACATTGATCTGCTTCTAGAGTTAGACAGACAGACATTAGCTAACCAGCTATGTAATCAAGTATCTCCGCAGCTGAGGGAATATTATATTCTCTTTACATTTTTTATTCATTGAATTATTTTTTAATTCCAAAAAGAAATACATACTTATTGTAACTAATCAAGCCATGCAG
This sequence comes from Neomonachus schauinslandi, assembly GCF_002201575.2. Lineage (NCBI taxonomy): Eukaryota > Metazoa > Chordata > Mammalia > Carnivora > Phocidae > Neomonachus > Neomonachus schauinslandi. The sequence continues at coordinate 49,468,307 of NC_058406.1, forward strand.
AGTTATTAGGAAGAAAAAGTTAATTTTCCTTTCCCCACCTCCCCGAGGAAGTTAATATTTACTGTTTAGTATTTTCATACTTTTTCCTCTCCTACCACAAAACTGAACAGCTATATGTGAATAATGCCTCTTTTAGTAAAAACTCAATTGTATAATACATTCTTTCCATTCAGCAAGCATTCAGTGAGTGCCTATTATGCATTAGGCAGGCTTGGGTATTAGAGATAGGTGTGAATAAAACAGAAGGCTCCTTACTGTGGTTCAACTTACATTCTAATAAAGAAATAAATGAATAAATACACCAAGAGAATTATCAGTAGTGGTCAGTGCCTTGCAGAGAATTAAAATAGGGAATGCAACTTGTGACCACTTCAGCTGGTGTTAGGGAAGCACTCTTGGACAAGGTGAAATGTAAACAAGATCAAAATGATAAGAAGAAGCCAGACACAAAAATAAAGGGGAAGAGCTTTCTTTACAGAGGGGACAGAAATAACTCTCAAGTGAGAATGCACTGGGGCATTGGAGGGATATGGCTAGAGGCATATTGGGGGCCTGGAGAGTGGTAATGGGGTGGTGATCTTTGAGTCAGAGTAAGAAGTTTGGGTTTTAGCCTATGTGTACTGGAATCCAGTAAAGGGGAATGAGGTGACTCGGTGTACAGTCTACTAGGTAGAGAATGGACTACGGGAAGGTAATAGTAATACAGTAGAAGGTGGAGACCCACATGAGACTCGTTTGCAGTTAGATGAAGATTGTGGGTTGGTATTGGAGGCAAAGAAAAGTGAGTGGATTCTGGGTGTTCTGCATGTTGAATCAGACTTGATTGATTAAATGTGGGAGCTGAGAAGAAAGAGTCATGAATAAATCTAGATTTTTGGCTTGATCAATTAGGTGGATAGTGGTGCCATTTATTACAGTCTATTGAAGAATAGCTGTTCTTCAACAGGGAAGCAGAAATTAAGAGGTTTATTTTAGGTAGGTTAAGTTTGAGGTGCATATTTTACATCCTTCTGGAATAGATTCTATTCATTTTTTTTAAAGATTTATTTGAGAGAGAGAATGAGAGAGAGAGAGAGCATGAAAGGGGGGAGGGTCAGAGGGAGAAGCAGACTCCCTGCTGAGCAGGGAGCCCAATGTGGGACTCGATCCCGGGACTGCAGAATCATGACCTGAGCTGAAGGCAGTAGCTTAACCAACTGAGCCACCCAGGCGCCAATTTTATTCATTTTTTAAAAACTTGCTTCTTGGGGCGCCTGGGTGGCTCAGTCCGTGGAGCGTCCGCCTTCGGCTCGGGTCGCGATCCCAGGGTCCTAGGATCGAGTCCAGCATCAGACTCCCTGCTCGGCAGGAAGCCTGCTTCTCCCTCTCCCTGCTGCTCCCACTGCTTGTGCTCTCTCTCTCTCTCTGTCAAATAAATAAAAAATCTTTAAAAAGAAAAATAAATAAAAATAAAAACTTGCTTTTTTTTGCTTAATGTAATGGCCATATTTTAATACACTCTTATTATACTTTTTTTTTTCCAATGTTTTGCCAGTAAAAGAATACCAAAATAAAGATTATGAGTGTGTGTGTGAGAGAGAGAAATATTAGGTACTAGTGCTTTTATTTCTATAGCAAAGATTTCCCCCAAGTACACTTGCTGAATCATAAGCTATACAAGTTCAAAATTTTCACTTATATTGACCACTTGCTATCTGAAAAGATTATGGTGATAGGTAATGACTCCCTACCAATAGCCATTTGGCCAAAGCTTGCCAGCACTGGGTATTTTCATTCTAGTTAAGACCCAGGGTAGACAGAGGGGCCCCAGACCCATACTGTTTCTGTTCAAATCCTAGCATAACTATATTCTAGACACAGCGCCTTGGATAATACATTATCTCTTCTATCATCTCTTTACTTATCTGTAGAAGGGTAACAATAATTTCACCTCATAGGGTTGCTAAGATTAAATAAGAAATATATATCTTTGTGCCTGACACATGGTAGCTAAGAGTAAACACTAGTACTTAATTCTATGTGTTTATAGAATGTAATATAAATCTTTTGGAGGGAGTGGGGAGAATAGGAGGAATCATTTTAGAATAATTTTTTCTATAGTATTGTTAGTAGTTATGAATATTCCCATCAAAATATCCCCTTGAAACTGAATTTTAAGGGGATGATTGAATCTTGATTCTACTATGTTGAACACTGTCTTAGAGGCCTTCAGAATGTGGTCTCATGTCCCACTTACATCCAGGCCTTTGAGAGACAGTATTATTATTTCCACATTGCAGAAGAAGAGCCTGGGTGGCTCAGTCGGTTAAGTGACTGCCTTCGGCTCAGGTTATGATCCTGGAGTCCCAGGATCGAGTCCCGCATCGGGCTCCCTGCTGAGCAGGGAGTCTGCTTCTCCCTCTGACCCTCCCCCTTCTCATGTGCTCTCTCTCTCTCATTCTCTCTCTCTCTCAAATAAATAAATTAAATTAAATTAAATTAAAAAAGGAAGAGACTGGGTCTAAAGAGGCTAAATAGTATGTCCATATGCCCAGAGGTAGTAGGTGTGTTAGTCAGCATCAGCTTCTTCATCTGCACCTATGGGTGTCACCACCAAACACTCATAGACTTGTAAAGAGCAAAGGAAGTAATATATATAAAGCATTTAGTACAGCTCACAGTGCAAAATAAATGCTTAATGAATGTAAACTTTATTTCTTCAAATATTTAAGTATATTTAACTCAATTTTTAAAGTATACGATATTAGCTACTGTTTTAACATTTTTTTTTGTTTTTGTTTTCATATTTTTAATTGTGCTGACCACAGAAATGGGTTCTAATCATTCAGTCACCTGTAAAAAATAAATCTTTTTAAATTACAATTGAATATGTGAATTGAATTATAAAGAGGGTTTTTTAGTTTTCCTCTGGACTGTCAGCCTCCAACAGCTGCCCCCAAATGACGAGTGATACCCCTTCTCAGGGTGGTAGTCTGTGGGTATGCTCTGGCCCCATGTCCACTTCCTTATCCCTTCCCACTCGCCTGTGTGACCCTCTCACGAGGCCTTTTCCCTCCTCAGCCATTTCTAGTAAGTACTTAAGCATAACTCGTATCTGACATATTGCTGAAAGCACTAGCCCATTTAAATCATAACCAAATAGACACAGCCATAGCATTATTAACTTGGGCCTGATAATAGTTCACATTGAATAGCACTATTATATACGAATGGGATCTCATATTCATTCCCTTATTGAGCAAATATTTATTGAGCCCTTATTATGTGTTGGGTACTGTTTTAGACATCAAGGACATGGCAGAGAACAAAATCACTTCATGAAGTCATGTGCGAGCAGAGTGAACAAGAGTGCTAATAGAGCATTGAACAAGAAGTCTGAAGATGTGGGTTCTTGTTTTAGCTCTGCCAGTTACCTAAGCATATGACCTTGTTAAGGTAGTGATCCTCTCCAAGTCTTGCTTTTTCTGTAAAGCCACATTCATAACCTCCCCTGTCTGTGTCAGCAGGTAGTTATGAGGATCACGCACTAAATGTAGGTAAAAGTATTTTATAATCCATGTAGCTATATACATACATAAGGGATTATTAGCATTTCTGTTGCAATATTCTTGGTAATTGTAATACTAGGGCAGCTGGTACAGTGATTAAGAACATAAGCTTAGAAGTTGGACAGATCCGAGTCCTAATATTTGTTCTTCCATTTACTAGCAGAGTGAACTTGAACCAGCTAAGCTCTATAAGCTTCCATTTCCTCACATTTAAAGGAGCACCCTTAAATGTGAGGAAATCTATGGATTTGTTGGAAGAATTGAATCATGTTTATAAAATGATTAGCATTATTCGTGGCACACAGTAAGAACGCAGTTTAGTTGTGATTATATTATTACAGCCCTCTAGCAAAACTCCCAGCCTCCAGCATCTTCCATTTCCAACAGTTAAATACAACACAGGATTTCTTACTATATTACTATATCTGTGCTCTTGCTAAAAAACGTTTTATACCTCTTGCCTAGCAGATCTTTGTTTCAGGATTAGAATTAAGGCTTTGTATTAAACTCCCCAACCTCTACTAATCAGCTTTCTTTTCTCATTAATGCATAATAAAGCACTAGACATTCTCCATGTATCTGTTGATCCCCACCTCCCCAAACACACACATATCTTGGTCTCTCCAATACTTATGTCTTTGTTCCTATTGTTTCTAACACCTGGGTTGCCTTTCCACTTCCTTTTTATTAATTCACAACTAATAATTCCTTGAAGAATTGTTTTTGAAAGACTCCTCCAAGTTTTATGACTCAAAATGAATAAAATAGGGGCACTTGAGTGCCTCAGTCAGTTAAGCCTCTGCCTTCAGTTCAGGTCATAATTCCAGGGTCCTGGGATCGAGCCCCATGTCAGCTCCCTGCTCAGCGGGGTGTCTGCTTCTCCCTCTCCCTCTGCCCCCCTCCGCTCCTGCTCCTTCTCTCTGTCTCAAATAAATAAATAAAATCTTTTTAAAAATGAATAAAATAATGCCTAGCTCCTGGAATATAATAAGTATTCAAATGTGAGATATTATTATGACCAACTTCATCCCACATCATTCCCTTCAGTAATCTTAACTCCCTTCATAGTTAAGTAATATTCATGGTTCATTTAAAAAATAAAAATTGTCCTTTGTGTGATGTCACCTGGGCCTTATAGAAAAGAAGGACCCATTTCTAAAGGAGTTTCTCAACTAGGATTATGTTGCTTGTAGTTCTCTCACTATCTCAACATTTTAAGAATGTATGACTATAGAGAAAGACAATTATCATATGATCTCTGATATGTGGAATTTAAGAATCAAGGCAGAGGGTCATAGGGGAAGAGAGGAAAAAATGAAACAAGACAACCAGAGAGGGAGACAAACCATGAGAGACTCTTAATTATAGGAAACAAACAGGATTCCTGAGGGGAGGGTGTGAGGGGAGGGGTAGCTGGGTGATGGACACTGGGGGGTGGGGTATGTGTTGTAATGAGCACTGGGTATTACGTAAGACTGATGAATCACAGACCTGTATCCCTGAAATAATACATTATATGTTAATTTAAAAAATAGATATTTGACCAAGAATAAAAGGCTCCATTAAAAAAAAAAGAAGAATGTACAGCTATATGCACCACACTAAATTGCAGGCTTCTGGTGGGCTGGGCTTACTGTCTCCTTGACCACTGCATTCCCAGGGCCTAGCATATAGCACTTGCTTAATATTTGTTGCATCAGTGAATGGGGTGAACCATATTTAAGCTTTTCTGCTATGTCCTTGATGCTTCATTTCAATGTTGGATACTTCTTACTGATTTAATTTATTCTGCTAATTATCAAATACCCACTCTGTAGATCACATACATAGTCTTTTACCTCAAAGAACTTCTAGTCTTATAAGGAAAATAAGACATGTATATTACTAAAACAAGGTGTCCCAGGAGATAAAGCTTTAGGAGGAGTTCAGAGAAGATGAATATTATTTCCTGGTAAGAGAACAGCTATTTCTGATGGGTCGATTGGATTTTAAAATCAGACTATGGTTAGATAAGAATGTGGGAAGAGTACAAACAAAAACATGGAAATAGGAAAAATCAGGATGTGGAATGGGGAGAAGAATCGAAGGGTATGTAAAAGGGAGTAATAGAAGATGAGGTTTGAAAAATAAATTGAGGTCAAATGAGCAATGAAATGGTCTGATCAGTGCTCTACTTCAGGTAGCTTCGTCTAATAGCAACGTCAGGGATGTCTCGGAGAAGGAAACCCAATTAGGAAGCCACTGCTGTGGTCTTGTAAGAGGTGCTCAAGGCTCAAGTATACTTGGGTTGCAAGATATTTCTTCCATTCCTCGACAAGGCAGGATGCATCTTTTTAGAATATCTTTATAGAAGCAAGCAACTTCATTTTTTCTTTTTCTCAGAAGTTGTGCTTTTTTGAATACTAAGTGAGATGAGGCAGGCCTCCTAAAGAATGGACAGGTTGATTACCCAGGGAGTGCCATTAGCATAATTCCCATTTTACCTTTAATTGTGCACTGCCTTCCTGGAATTTTGAGTAGCCTAGAAAATATGCTCGTGATGGGGGTAGAAGAAAGAAATTCAATTTGTCACATCCAGTCAACATGACTTTGCAGAAAGAAATATTTGTGAATTTAGGCTGGCAATGAGATGAATAAATCATCCTGTGGTTTTTTTGGAAGAGAGCACTGGATTTGGGAAATACGGGGATGATAAAATTTAAACCAATATAAGTTTTTTATTAAAAAAAAATTTTCAATTGTACCAAGGAGGTATAGTTGCTGTTTTTTTTTTTTTTAATTTGCTTAGTAAAACCTTAAAAGGAAAATAGTTATATATACTAATATACTGTTTCATCATGTTTTTTTTTTTTAAGATTTTATTTATTTATTTGGGAGAGAGTATGAGCAAGAGTGAGAGAGAAGGAGCAGGAGGAGGGGCAGAGGGAGAGGGAGAAGCAGACTCCCCGCTGAGCAGGGAGCCAGATTCTGGTATCATGACCTGAGCCGACCAGGCTCCCCTGTTTCATCAGGTTAAATGAGGAAAGAGGGTAGGGAACAACACTATGGAGCATTTAACTGATCAGAAGTATGGCTTTTCCAGTCCGCAGTAACATCCTTAACTAATTTAGCTTTTATTGATAATCTGCTTTCTTTCTTTTTTAAGATTTATTTATTTATTTTGAGAGAGAGAGAGCAAAAGTGAGTGCAAGTGCAGGGACTGGAGCAGAGGGAGAGGCAGAAGCAGACTCCCCGCTGAGCACAGAGCCCACTGTGGGGCTCGATCCTAGGACCCTGAGATTGATCCTAGGACCCTGAGATCGTGACCTGAGCTGAAACCAAGAGTCAGATGCTTAACCGACTGAGCACCCAGGCACTTTCAAATAAAAACATAAATTCCTGCTCAGCGGGGAGCCTGCTTTTCCCGTTCCCTCTGCTGTTCCCCTTGCTTGTGCTCTCTGGCTCTCTCCCTCTCTCTCTCTCAAATAAATGAAATCTTTAAAAAAAAAAAAAAACTTAAATTCCTCTTCTCAAGGTTCTCCCACTGTCTAGTTGGGGAAAACTATAGGTAAGTAGTGGGTATGAAAAATTAAGTATAAAAATAAAAAGTATCATCACTTTATGTAGATTTTTGAGGAGCCCAGGGGAGGGAATTTGGAACTTACTGAAGGTTTGGAAGGGACTTCTCTGAGGATTGAAAAGCATTTCTTATCTTTTTTTTTTTTTGCTAAAGGCTCTGTTAGGCATATAGTCACGAGTCTTGCTTTTCTTTTTATTCATCTTAAAAACATAATTCACCACAGAAGCTACTATCTGTGGTCTTTGAGGGGAAAGGTCATTGTCCTTGAGCAGCCTTGGCTGCATAGGCAGCTTTGGACGGGTGGTTTGAGGATCAGCAAGAAAGGAACACCCAGCTACCCAAATTAGCTGAATCATCTTAGGTGTCACTGGGCCACCATCCATCAGCCAGATGGTCTTCAAACCACCATGATACAATTGTGCTTTGGAAGTCATGCTTGCTGACCTATTTTCCTCTTCCCATCCCTGACTGATTCCCCATTTCTAAGCTCCTGGTCAGCGGGGTATTTTCAAGGTTGCCTAACACATGTGAGCCATTCTGTTCTCAGAACAGAACCCCACATTGTTTCATTCTGTGCCTCATTTAAGCATGAAAAGCCTTCTATAAGCGGTAGCTCTCCTAGGAAACACATGCTTTATTGCTGACCTCTCTCAACTCCAACTTCCTTTTTTACCTGACTCCTCTCCATCTAGATTTTGACTTTAAACCCTCCTCTCTGGAACCATCTCAAACTAACCCAGTAACTAAAAACAGAGGAAAAGCTTTAGAAGGGGTTCATAGTAGAGTTATAAAGAGCATTGACTTTGAAATGAGAGAGACCTAGGATGAATATAAAGAAGGATCAGACAAAGGAAATCAAAGGAAATGAATGAGGCACAGATGTTGGATTCAAGGATCTTTCAGCCTCATTGGGAAGATCAATGCCGTACATATGTAATTAGGATACAAAGGAGATGGTAAGTGACATAGGAAGTTCAGGTAAAACGTTAAGTGAGGTTAGAGAAAGAAGAGACGTCTTCTAGCCAAGAAGAAGGAAAGGATTTATGGAGTAAGTGACATTTGAGATTCAGCTTTGTGTGATAATTCTGTAGGTATAGATGTAAAGGGTATTCTTTTTTGTTTTTACTCAAATCTTTTTTTTTTTAAGATTTTATTTATTTATTTGAGAGAGAGAATGAGATACAGAGAGCGAGCATGAGAAGGGGGAGGGTCAGAGGGAGAAGCAGACTCCCCGCCAAGCAGGGAGCCCGATGCGGGACTCGATCCCGGGACTCCAGGATCATGACCTGAGCCGAAGGCAGTGGCTTAACCAACTGAGCCACCCAGGCGCCCTGTTTTTACTCAAATCTTAAAAGATCTACAGCCCATTTGCAACCTTGACTGCCTTGCCCATGTTTTCTTACATTTTCAAAGTTGAAGCATCAATCAACTGGTTTCTCCCCGACTTCAGTATTCATTTTATAAAGACCAAGAAAACCTCACTTCTATACTCACATTGCTGAGAAATGTAAAAGATTCCTCTGACTTATTTATGCAGCACTTTGCTTTCCCCAGGAAGATATATGCATAATTAGATGAATGACATCAGCTGACCACCGTCCTGGTGAAAATCTCCTCTCATTTGGGATCAGAGGAGCTCCCTATGTGTTTGTTCTATAATTGAATGTGCTGCAGTTACAAACACTGACTGTCTCGAAGCCTGAAGCCTCGGTGGGATAGCATAGCCCCCCCCCCCACACACACACCCAGGACGTCTTCAGGGCTCACGACAGCTAACAGAAGCAGACACACGAAATATTTGGGGCATTAAAGGTTTCCCACAGAGTAAGTACCAGTTTTTAAAAGCCACCTGAGTGGCTCAGGCAGTTATTCGTCTCAGGTCATGATCCTAGAGTCCCAGGATTGAGCCCCATGTTGGACTCTCTGCTCAGCGGGGAGTCTGCTACTCCCTCTCCCTCTGCTGCTCCCTCTACTTGTGCTCTCTCTCTCACACTCTATGAAATAAATAAAATCTTTTTAAAAAATAAAAATAAAAGTATAATTTGTTTCTTCTGAATTTTTCTGTCTCTGTAACTTATCCACTGTCTGAAATGCTGAAAATCTATATATTCTCAAGCTTAACTTGGGCATGTTTATTTTATATGGTGACTTCTTGGTTACCCAAAATTCACTGAGAGGAAGATGTTGTACCTAATGAAATTTTCTGGTTAACAAATGCTAAAACACTGTTTAAAAATTAATGATTTTTTTTTTAAAGATTGTGAATCCTGTTTTCTATAAGATTAGTTATCAACACTCAGTGCTACCAAGGAATAAAGAGAGAAAAGAAACAAGAGCATCATTTACTTAGGGCCTGGAGCATAGTTAACAAGAATGGGACCTTTGATGTCAGTCTTACTTAGCTTTGAATCCTAGGTTCGCCTCTCACTAGCTAGGCAAGTTCATTTAAAATGTATCATTTAAAATGTTCATTAAAAATGTTCATTAAGGGGGTGCCTGGGTGGCTCAGATGGTTAAGCATCTGCCTTCGGCTCAGGTCATGATCCCAGGGTCGTGAGATCAAGTCCGACATCGGGCTCCCTGCTCAGCGGAGAGCCTACTTCTCCCTCTCCCTCTGCCTGCCACTCTGCCTACTTGTGCGCTCTCTCTCTCTCTGTCAAATAAATAAAATCTTTAAAAAGTAAATAAAAATAAAAATGTTCATTAAAAAGTTCATTTAGGGCGCCTGGGTGGCTCAGTCGTTAAGCGTCTGCCTTCGGCTCAGGTCATGATCCCGGGGTCCTGGGATCGAGTCCCGCATCGGGCTCCCTGCTCGGCAGGAAGCCTGCTTCTCCCTCTCCCACTCCCCCTGCTTGTGTTCCTGCTCTCGCTATCTCTCTCTTTGTCAAATAAATAAATAAAAATCTTTAAAAAGTTCATTTAAAATGTATCATCTTTCTGGGGCGCCTGGGTGGCTCAGTCGTTAAGCATCTGCCTTCGGCTCAGGTCCTGATCCCAGAGTCCTGGGATCGAGCCCCACATCGGGCTCCCTGCTCGGCGGGAAGCCTGCTTCTCCCTCTCCCACTCCCCCTGCTTGTGTTCCCCTCTTACTATGTATCTCTCTGTCAAATAAATAAAATCTTTAAAAGAAAATGTATCATCTTCCTATTCATGAATTGGAATGATACTGGTACGTACTCATACAGGGTTGTTAGAAAGACTACACTGAACGGGATGGATTAAGAACCTGTCTCAACAAAAAGCTGGAAACAAATTAACTGCACCTGGTGTTGTGCTAATAGACATTTTGCATGTTAATGTATTAATCTTCAAGGCAACCTGACGGGGTACTATTTTTAATCTGGTACTTTTATCTGTGCTTTAAAAATAAGTACTCAGAAAGAACCTTGCTGAAAGTCATATAGTTCTAATTTGCAAGTTGAGATTTGAACCTGGATCTGACCAATTTAATATCCATTCTTTTTTTTTTCCTTAGGTTTTTTGTTTTGGTTTTGGTTTTTTTGGGTTTGGGGTTTTGTTTGTTTGTTTGTTTTAGTAATCTTTACACCCAGTGTAGGGCTTGAACTCATGACTCCGAGATCAAGAGTTGCATGCTCTTCTGACTGAGCCAGCCAGGTGCCCCTGTGCTACTTTTTTTGTTAGATTTGGTTTTCTTTTAGATATTTCTCATAGCTCCCCTTTATTTCTTAAACTTGCAATAATACATGCGAATTCTTCTGTAATTCAAACAGTATAGAAATAACTAATGCAACAATTCCCCATTCTTTAATCCTATTCCCCAGAAGTAAGCAATTTAAAAAATTTCTCCTATATCCTGACAAATATTGTCCTGCATGCATATCTGTATATGTGTATATTTTATATCTTTTTTCTGAAAATTATTCAAACCTACATTCTTTCAGTGGCATGTAAAAATTCCTTTTTCTACATTATCAGTACTGAATTTCTTTCTTTTCTCTTGTCCATTCAATAGATGAAAGAACACTAAGGGGTGCCTGGGTAGCTCAGTCGTTAAGCGTCTGCCTTCGGCTCAGGTCATGATCCCAGGGTCCTGGGATCGAGCCCCACATCGGGCTCCCTGCTCCGCCGGAAGCCTGCTTCTCCCTCTCCCACTTCCCCTGCTTGTGTTCCCTCTCTTGCTGTGTCTCTCTGTCAAGTAAATAAATAAAATCTTAAAAAAAAAAAGAAAGAACACTGTATCTTTACTTCAGTTTGCACTATTTTAAGTTACAAGGTTGAGGTTGAATGTCCCAAAATCTAGACTATTTTCTCTCCAAACAGTCCCACCAAATTTGTAGTAATCCCAAAATGGTGGTGTTCTAATATAAAAATCCAAATAAATACAATGTAGATACTCCATGTATCATCCTTATTCCCCCCATGTGCCCTCAGAAAGTAAACAAACTTCTGGTTAATTAAATATAACATTTAATATGTTACAATTCAACTGAGATACTGAATGTGTATTGGAATTTTATTTATTTTTTAAAGATTTATTTACTTATTTGAGAGAGAACGCCCACATGCAAGCTGGGGGAGGGACACAGGGAGAGGATCTCAAGCAGACTCCCCACTGAGCATGGAGCCCGACACAGGGCTTGATCCCAGGACTCTGAAATCATGAGCCAAAATCAAGAGTCAGACACTTAACCGACTGGGCCACCCAGGAGCCCCTGTTTTGGAATTCCAATGGGGCTAATTCTTATGTCTCATTTATATTAAATAAATGTTTTTAGAATTCTGCAGAAAATAACCATCAAGAAAACAACTGTTCCATTCATTGGTTCAACCAGGATTTGTCCAGTGTTTTCCATGTACCAGACATAGTGTTAGGTACTTGAGTTTCAGAGATAAACAGGATAAATACAGTCTCTTACCTCAAGTAGTTTAATCTTGCACAGAAGATAAATAAGCATGTCAGAAAGTTTTGGCTAGAGGGAATAGAAGAGCTAACTGGCTGAAACAATAAGTAAATTTATGAGCTCTCATGTGAAGGCTACTAAGAATAAGACTGTACTTCAGGTCAGGTTGATGCAATGGCCCACTTTAGCCAGCAGAGTCCACTTTTTCCATCTCCAACTTTGCTCATGTGGGAGGTAGGGGATCTTCTTGTGGTTCTTTTAAGACCAAGGAGGAACTGGGACACCTGGCTGGCTCAGTCTGTGGAGCATGCAACTCTTGATCTAAGGATTGTGAGTTCAAGCCCCACCTTGGGTATAGAGATTACTTAAAAAATAAAAATCTTCAGGAAAAAAAAAAAAGAAGAAGACCAAAGAAGAACTTTTCTAGAAGTCTTTGTGTCTCATTGAGCAGAACTGGATCGCATACCCACTTCTGGCAAAGTCATTGGCAAAAAGATTGGGATTAACCATAAGACAATCAGGCCCAACTTTAGAACAGAGAATAGGGATCAGCTTTTTCTAAGGCATATCTGTAAGCAGCAGGGACAGATCCGGGTGGTGGTGGTTAGGGGCAGAGGTTTTGTGGATGACCTTCTAGTGCAAAGAAGGAAAATAGGAATGGCCACTGGAGAGGAAACAGTATCAACAACAATAATAAAACAAGCTATTGTGGTTGAGTATCTATATAGTTCTGGGCAGTGTGAGTGAAGAATAACATCTTTACCATTTTCTTCTTAATGTCCCATAGGATCAGAGCGGTACTGAACCTGTTAGCAGTGAGGAAGATGGCAGTCTCGAAGTTGGTATTGAACAGTTGCCTGAAAATGAAAGCTCCAAACTGGTAAGAATCTTGGGTGTTTTTCAGCCAATGTTCTTTTTTAAGGGTGTATGATTTATATTTTGTACAACCATGGAAAGGATCAATTTGTGTTGTGTTTACTTCTCTAGGAATCTTGATCTCTGAGCTAGGAGAAGCTTTTCTGTACGGAGTGACCCATTAATTCCAGTGAATAGCATATTCTCCTATTTTCTTCACACTTGAATTGTGCTGTCTGGGGCAAAAGAAGTAATTTCTCTTTTAATCTTGTTTAATATTGGGCTTCTTTAAGGCTAGGGCTATCCTCAATTAGTCCCTAAAGGCACAGAAAAAGATGTTAAATGTATTCCATTGATTCATAGTAAAAGATGGTTAAACTCACCCAGGGGCTGGAGCATTAGAAGAGAGTCAGGTTTGTTTGTCTGTTTTAAGTTGTTTATTATTATTATTATTATTTAGTAATCTCTACATCCAGCATGGGGTTCGAACTCACAACTCAGAGATCAGGAGTCACATATTCTTCCAACTGATCCAGCTAGCTGCCCTAAAGAGAGTCAGTTTTAGAGAACCCTCCCTCCTTATATATTTTAATGCTTGATATTTTATTTCATGTTTATTGAACTTTTACCAGGTACTGTGCTACATGCTACATTAATTTCCTCATCTTTATAGGGCAGGTGGCAATACCCTGGTTTTACACACGATGAAACCGAAGGCTGATGATGTTCACTAACTTGCCAGAGGCCACTCACTAGAATGTAGTAGACCTGGAGATTCACCTTCATTCAGTCTGACTCCTGTGCTTTCATTCACAATCCATCTTTTTTTGTTTTGCAGCCTTGTACTTACAGGGTTAGACTACAAGTTCTAGAAAGAAATGTGAGCTTTTTCTCTCCATTTCAAAATGTCTTAGAAATCTCAAAGAATTATCACTTGGGAGGGTCACCCTGGTTTTGTGGCAGCACAGAGTTGTTCATTTTACTTCAGAGAGTTAGAGAAATCATTTATCTTCTTTCAACTTTTAGAAAATGTATATTGGGACTGTCTTAGATTCTGTGTCCTAGAAAAGAAACTGATTCTTCCAGGCTGAAGGGAAAGGACGTTTCAGCAAAAGTGGAAATGACAATAGGCTACTCCTGGGCAAATTATAAATGGGACCCAAGAACCCTGGCGTCAAGAACACTGGGACTAACAGATTGTAACCATTGTTCTTGAACAAGATGTTCCAAGACAATATGTTTCTAAAAGACAAACAGCATATTTGCACTGGAAGGGGAGTGAGTAACATCAACAAAGTTTGAACTCAAAGCTCCTTCATTTAATAAAACACTATTAACGTGGGTTTTGGGGGGCACTGTATCTCCATAGATAGGTTAGGGAAAAGTCTTGTAACGCAACAGGGTTTTTGTAAGTAGGAGCCTCCAACCCAATCCACAGAGGCAATGGTAAGAAGGGTGAGAACACTTCCCTGCTTGCCAGAAGAGTCTGGTAGTCCAAAGAGATTCCCTTGTAGGCTACGGGCAACCGCCATCCATTATCCACTTGCTGTTCCCAAGAAAGCAATGCCAGTGATGGGGCTCCAAGTGTCAAGACAACTGAAGGGTCCCACCCTCAAGCAGAGGACTTGAAGGGCTGAGGGTAATTTTTTTTTTAAAGAGTTTACTTATTTATTCATGAGAGACAGAGAGAGAGAGAGAGAGAGAGAAGCAGAGGGAGAACCAGGCTCCCAAGGAGCAGGGAGCCTGACGCGGGACTCGATCCCAGGACCCTGGGATCATGACCTGAGCTGAAGGCAGACTCTTAACCGTCTGAGCCACCTAGGCGCCCCTGAGGGTAATTTTTAGATACTGTTTTATCTGCATTTCACCAAGATGGAAGCCTTCCCCATACCCACTGACTGCTCCCTCTTTCTATTTCCCTCCCCTCCTCACCTCCCTCTCTTTTTAGTATTACAATTCTTTCTGTTTCCAGTAGAATCTGTGGATGGTCTAGTTGAGGGAGGAAAGACAGCCTAAATTTAAACAACTTTTATAGCATAAATACAAATGGCCTACCATAAAACATTAGTCTGGAGTGTCTTGGATGAGTTACTTGACCTCACCAACCCGCAGTTTTCTCACCTGATGAAGAACAGTAATCAGGATGTTAGGAGGAAACAAAGGGGTTATAAGGTATAAATCACATAGTAGAGTATAAGGCAAACAGTTGGTGTTTAGCAAGTTCATTCATTAATTCAGCAAATACTTGCTGAATGCCACTGTGTCCCAGGCACTAGAGATACAACAGAGAACAAAATGTAGAAAAATGCCTGCTCTCAGCGCACCTGGGTGGCATGATTGGTTAAGCATCTGACTCTTGATTTTGGCTCAGGTCATGATCTCAGGGTTGGGAGCTCAAGCCCCACAGAGCCCCACATCAGGCTCTGCGCTGAGACTCACTCTTCCCTCTGCCCATCCCCCCCCCTTTCCTCCCCCCCCGATAAATAAACAATTTGGGGGGGTTATGCCTGCTCTCATGGAGGCTCTCTTCAGGTTGAGTAGGAGGAGGAGGATAGATAACAAATTAGCAAAATATTAGTTTGGATCATAAGAACTTGCTATTTTTGTAGGTAAGAATTTCATATGGTGCAACCTAACATGTTATCTTGTTATAAAGTATTAATAACTGTTGTCACTAGTTATTATGGTTATTTCTATTATAAGATTGGTGCAAGAGTTGCTACACCATCCTAGGATTGTTGCCCAATGCATCTTTTTTTTTTTTTTTTAAGATTTTATTTATTTATTTGACAGAGAGAGACACAGCGAGAGAGGGAACACAAGCAGGGGGAATGGGAGAGGGAGAAGCAGGCTTCCTGCTGAGCAGGGAGCCGATGCAGGGCTCCATCCCAGGACCCTGGGACCATGACCTGAGCCAAAGGCAGAAGCTTAATAACTGAGCCACCCGGGCGCCCCACCTAATGCATCTTGTCAGAGGATGGCATGTGATCTGTATGGGTCTTGACTCTTCTGTTTATGTCAAGACAGTTGGAAACACTAAGCCCTAACCCTCTAAAAGCTGCTTCCTTGCTTCTTATGGGGACATATGTCTGTCTTATCAGTCACTATGCTGGCCCCTGCTGGAGTGACCAGGAGAAACACCAGCCTTGCTCTTCAGCAGTTGAACCTCTAGAACAAGTGAGGATAATAGAATTTGTATCTGGAATATCATACATGCAGAAGTATATTAGAGAAAAAAAACACTATGTTGGATGTGTTCAAAAGTGGAAGGAAGACCATCTCATTCAGGGATTAAGGAAGGTTTCTTAGAATCATGGCCTTTAAGGTAAACCTTTAAAGATGAGAAGACAGGGGCGCCTGGGTGGCTCAGTCATTAAGCGTCTGCCTTCAGCTCAGATCATGATCCCCGGCTCCTGGGATTGAGCCTCGCATCGGGCTCCCTGCTCAGCAGGAAGCCTGCTTCTCCGTCTCCCACTCCCCCTGCTTGTGTCCCCTCTCTCTCTGTGTCTCTCTCTGTCAAATAAATAAAATCTTTAATAAATAAATAAATAAGTAAGTAAATAAAGATGAGAAGACAGTTGACTGGTGAGGTTGGCCTAGATAAGAGATTTACCAGCTCTATCAGTCTGGATTATGGAGTTTGTACTCTTGATAATTTATACTGCCTCAAAAGAGCATATTATACTAACACAGATATTCTCAACATGTTAAAAACATAGGTTGAAAGGCACCTGGCTGGTAGGGAAACAATGGGCAATATAATTTGAACAGTAGACTCAAAGAATATGCTGTGAATTATAGATGAATTTATTCATCTTTATGTGCCCAGTGCTCAATCAGTATCTCAGTAGCTACATGGATACATGGTAGACACAAGGTGCTACCTATGAAAAACTGTACTTCAGAGAGCTATTAAATTCTTCAAGACTACCTGTTTTCAGAGCTAAGACTAAGCCATGGGTCAGCATGTTGCAGGACTGTTTCCACTGTTCAATTATGGTTGGCTTTGGTCCATATCTCAGTAGTCCCCAGATTAACAGCCAAGGGGTTTACAATAACTTCAGTAGGTATTGGATTTCTCTAAAATATTTTTAAAGGGAGAATAACTTGTTTTTAGACAACTGATCAGATGATGGTTTGTGAAACATAGATCTCAATTGTGAGAGACTAGAGGCAGGGAAGTGTCTGGAATCTATTTCAGAAGTCTAGGTGAGAGCCTGTTAAGACTATTTTTTAAGCCCTTTGAAAGAAACTTTTAAAAAGCTATCTGCACAGAGCTTTGCGATTTGCAAAACAAAGTGTCATCTCATTAGCTTAATTTTTAATATCTAAATTTTTTCTGAAATGATACTTTGTGATCTTATTCAATTTTATTCCCCAAAATAACCCTATGTAAAAAGTAGGGCAGGAATTATTTATCCCAGACTTACAGATAAGACCTTAATCTGCTTCGTGAAAGATCACAAAACAGGAAATTGGAAGAGCTGGGGCTTATCCTGAGGGGTCTTTGACTCCCTGGTACCTTGACATAGAAGGTCATGAATCCTTAAAGTAATTTTCTTAATCTTTTGGATATCAAGCTATGTTTTTGTTTGTTTGTTTTTTAAAGATTTCATTTACTCATTTGAGAGAAAGTGAGAGCGAGAGAGAGCGTAAGACGGGGGAGAAGCAGATGGAGAGGGAGAAGCAAACTCCCCACTGAGCAAGGAGCCCAATGTAGGACTCGATCCCAGGACCCTGGGATCATGACCTGAGCCAAAGGCAGATGCTTAACCGACTGAGCCACCCAGGTGCCTTTCAACCTATGTTTTTAACATGTTGAGAATATCTGTGTCCCGCATCGGGCTCCCTGCTCGGCAGGGAGTCTGCTTCTCCCTCTGCCCTCTTCCCTCTCGTGCTCTCTGTCTCTCATTCTCTCTCTCTCAAATAAATAAATAAAATCTTTAAAAAAAAAAAAAGTATTTTTTTAAAAACAAGAGCAAGAGAAGAAAGAGGAGAAGTAAGAATATAGACAATCCACAAAGTGAAGTCAAATGAGCAATGTTGAGATAACCTCTAGAAATTCTGCCAATCTGTTAAATAACTACAACATGATCCTATGCATGGAACTTTTAGCGTACAGTCTTTCCACCTTTTGGGATATTTTGCCAGTGTTCAATAATCCCTGGTAGAAAAGGCCCAGATTCTTTGTCAGTCTTATAAATTCTTACACTCTGCCTGTCCCTGCCTTCTGTGCTAGAGCCTAGGAAGATACCATCGATGGTAAACAAAGTCTCTCTTCCTGTGTTATTCAGTCTTCATGGGAGATGAACATCATTCAAATAATGTCACAAATAGATTGAAGTCTCAACTTTGAGCTAAGAACCAGAGGTGCTTGGTTTTAAGGGAGCATGTAAGAGGGGGATTTGATGTAGTCAGGGAGGGCTTTCCCAGGGAAGTGAACTGAGATGGGAAGGAGAAGCTGATGCGACTGGGAATGTGGCAAAGAAGAAAGAAGGAAGGGTGCTAGGTGATGTGTGAGCCTTGAGGGGAGTCAGGTGACCTGAAGGTGGGAGAGTGCATGGTTGGCAGCACGGGTGAGCTGGACACCAAACTGGAGCCCAGCCATGTTAACCACGTGATCTCTGTGCTGAAAGCAACGAGAGGCCCTGTGGGACCCTAGACAGTGACTCTGCGCTGGAGCTGTGATGTGGTGATTAGCTTGGACAGGGGCCAGGCTGGATGCTGCCCGAGCAGCTGGAAGTTCATTGTAGCAATGGCCATCCACAAGAGATGGCAACAGCTATATATTCTCATACTCTGTGCAAAGATTTTAATAAACAGCAAGGAAATAAAAGTTCCACAGGAAGTTGCCAGTAAAGGAATTTACCTTTCTTGCCCTTGGTGTGCAAACCTTCTGCAATATGTATTCTTTAAAACTTTCCTCCGAATGCAGGTTTAGAGCTGAGAACCAGCATCATCCCAGGATTTGGCCAGCGGCCCAAGATAAACCTGCGAAGAAATGCCCCCAACAGATGTGCTCAGCGTTCTTCCCCCAATTTATGAAACTGCTTCGCAACAATACAGTCTGTGTGTCTATGTGTCCAATGATCTTGTCATCACAGATCTGAGACAGCGGCGTCAATAACACTTTAGACTTTTAAAAATTTTTCAAAATGTTTAGATTTTTCCAGCTGTCTGCAATGTGTTTTTACTGTTGTCTTTCATTGTGAAATATTTCTGATCCTTTTGAATGTATGGGGTAGCAAGATGCCTGAGGAAGCATGAGTCGTTTCTGAATTAACTACCACTAACCTCAATGAGCTGTGACATGGAAATTCACGCTGTAACTGGAGGTGCATTCTACCATTTCAGTCTCCACCAGCTATAATAGCAACATTTTAGGCACACTTTTTACTCTCCACTTGCTATACTTGATCCATACAAAATTTTCAAACATACCTATTGAAAAACCAGTGTTGAGTGTTATAGATACTACCCATGTCTCCAAATGGCCTGATAGTACTTGCTTTCTCAGATGAAAAAGGCTATCAGATACAAATCGTGGGCTCTGAAATCTGAACAAACTTAGATTTCACCTCTGCTGTTCACTAGCAAAAGTGCCTTATCCGGTCTGTCTGCATTCTTCATCTAAAAATGGAGGAGGAGGAGGAGGAGGATGTCCCCACCTCTCTGTAATGAGGATAGGGTATGATTTTATACATGAAATGCTTAGCACAGTGCTTGGCATGCAGTAAGGGCTCAGTAAATGTAGCTATTGTTAACACCAGATTTTCCCTATAAAAAAATCTAGGTGTGCCAGGACTCTCATTATTCAGTGCACATTTCCTGAGAACCTGTGATGTGTCGAGCTCTAGGAACGTAAAGATAAATAAGCCCTCTTTCATTAAGGAGTACAGCACATTCGGTCTGATCCAGAGGTCACAAACTGGCTGTCAGAGTCCGATCCAGATCTTACTTCCCCTCCATGATGCGTTCTTAAGATGTTTGATTTTATAAATCAGGAGATATTCACATAAAAGTCCTGGTTTCGCTTTTTTCCTGAAAACAGACCAGCATGCCAAGCCACCCCATAAATCATTTATGCACTTCCATTTTATTTCCGTCCCTGCTTTTCCAGCATTCCCCCACCCCAGCCTGCTTCCTGCATCCCCATCACCTGTAGACACCTGACTCTGCATCCCAGGTCTAATACCAGAGACAGAGCTGTGGCTGTTCAGGCCAAGTGGCAGGAGGCGAAAGCCACAAAGCGGACAGAGGCTGGGTGGTGGAAAGCCTCGTGGCCTGAGGGAAGCCTTTGGACTGGTTTTTAACAGGAGATGATGATGAGATGAGCCATTTGAAGAGACACCTTCTGAATGCCCTGTGAAAAATCCCTTAGAAAATGTCAAAGCTGAAGGCAGCGAGAATTAAAAAATTGTGAGAGTAACTGAGATGAAAGTTGATGGAGGAGGAGAGGGACCAAGACTGAGTTCCATGCATCGAGGCAGCTGACTGGCTGCATGGTGGGTGCTGTTACTGAGAAAAGAAAGCTAGGAGGAAGAGCACATTTGTGGGGAAGGATGAATGAAGTGGACTGGATATAGGACAACAGGCTTGAGAGAGCCCCTCAGCCTAAAGGTAGTCAAATTCGGTGATCTTTAAAAGATGCCTGTCAGACACTGATTGTCTCCTGCTGATTTGGGTCCTTGGACTCCCGCTCCGTGGCACGTGGATACAATAGAAAAGGACAGCCTTTGCCTGAGTCAGTCCCACCCTAACTCCTCCCCCACCTGAGCCCCTGGATTAGCTGAAATCCTATCAGCAAGAGCTCCCCAGCACCTTCCTGTGCCCTTCTGCAGTACTTGGCAACACTAGGAATTACTTAGGTAAAGTTGGATGCCAGTCCTGGCTGTGACACGTAGTTGCGTCTCTGTGCCTCAGTTTCCTTATCAATCAAATGGGGACAGTAATAGGCTCAATGTCCTATAAAACATAAATCAATACACTTAGAATGATGCCTTCTGGAACACAGAGGAAATGCCATGAAAACGTTAGCTGCCATTAATCTCACGCATTCCTTCTTGTGTATTGAATTTTAGATTTCTGTGTAAGAAGGGAACTACTATTTAATGACTACTAATTATGTACTTGTCACTTAGTAGACACTTTTGAAATATTAACCTCATTTTTCCTGACAAAAACAGTAGTAATAATAATAATACCCTCCACCATTTACTGAGCACTTACTGTCTTTTAGGACCTGAACAGAATGTTTATCTCCATCCTCCCCGTCATGAAAGCATTATTACTACCATCTGCATTTTGCAGATGAGTGACCTGAGTATTCCAGAAGTTAATTCACTTGCCCAAAGGCTTAGGGGCACTAAGTGTCACAGTAAGGATTCAAAGCCTTATGCGTTGGACTCACATGCCTGATCATGCCACACTGCCTCTCCAAGAGACTGTTGATGTTAACCTATGAAGAAACTGAGGTTTAGAGAATCCAGTTTGTCATAACCTATAGGTAGAGAAATTTGAAATTTGGATGTAAGCCACTACCTGACTCCAAAGTCTGAGCTTTCTCCTCTATTCAGATAATACTAAAGAGTTAGACCCATGGGGATCTGTGAGTTTCCATTGATTTATGGGAAATACGAAAAATAACCACATGGAGAGTTCTAAATGAAGCTAAAACTATTCAATTTCAAGGACTGTCCTTTAAAACTGTGCCCCACCTAAATTTTTAGTGTTAAAATGGCTCTTCCTATATGACATTATGGTAATGATACATGGTAGTAATTGGGAGGAGAGGAGTTTAATAGGTTGAACCCTCTGAAATCACTGATACTTGACCATTTCTTGACTTACAAAATGGCAAATTCATATGCTCCAGCCTATATTTCTTTGGTTTTCATTACTGTGGGGGGTGGAGGGGGTGGGAAGAGTAACTCTATAATCCCGACATCGTTTTGAAAATTTTCTGGTCTGTGAAATCCCAAAGTCTGAAACAATCTGTTTCGCAAATGATTCAATCAAAGCAGGCAAGGAGAGAGATTAGTAAAAGCTGACTTTGGTTTTGAACCTGGATAAGTAGGAGGCCGATAACCGTCTCTAATTTTTAAAACAATAACGTGAAAAAAAATGAGAAAAAAATAGATTTGTAGAGGAAGATAATGAGTTAAGTGTAGAATTTTAACTTTTTAAGATTTTATTTATTTGAGAGAGAGAGAGGGAGAGCACAAGTGGAGGGAGGGGCAGGGGGAGAGGGAGAAGCAGGCTCCCCGCTGAGCAGGGAGGCCGACTCAGGGCTTGATCCCAGGACCCTGGGATCGTGACACGAGCCGAAGGCAGCAGACACTCAACTAACTGAGCCACCCAGGCACCCCTAGAATTTTAACTTTTAATATGCCATGTGACTTCTGGTACAGGTTCATTTTATCAATTTTTATATTTTATTTTGCTTTAAAAAAATTTTAAATGAAGTATAATTGACATTAGTTTATCAATTTTGACTACTGTGCTTGATCAAAAATTATTCCCAAGTGTTTTTAAAATGCTGGCATCCAAGTTTGGAAAAATAGGTTAAAATGTGTTTCTGATGATTATAGGTCTTAATTCCAGGCTGGAATTCTCAGATGTATATCCTGCTCGTTTTGTTTTTTTTTTAATTTTTTTGTTAAAGATTTTATTTATTTATTTGAGAGTGAGAGAATGAGAGAGAGAGAACACATGAGAGGGGATAGGGTCAAAGGACGAAGCAGACTCCCCGCCGAGCAGGGAGCCCGACGCGGGACTCGATCCCAGGACTCCGGGATCATGACCTGAGCCGAAGGCAGTCGCTTAACCAATTGAGCCACCCAGGTGCCCTCCTGCTCGTTTTTAAACGGCTGGACTGTGTACTTAAAATCCATCTTTATCCCCAATTTGTAGTTCATCAAGGACTGCAGGATTTCTAGTTCGGCTCGGGTAGCAGATGTCACTGTGCCTATTTTCTGTTTCAGATCCGATATGAAAACTGCGTCTATAACAAGAGCCTAGGGGGGCGCCTGAATGGCTCAGTCGTTAAGCGTCTGCCTTCGGCTCAGGTCATGGTCCCAGAGTCCTGGGATCGAGACCCACATCGATCAGGCTCCCTGCTCGGCGGGAAGCCTGCTTCTCCCTCTCCCACTCCCCCTGCTTGTGTTCTCTCTCTCGCTGTGTCTCTCTCTGTCAAATAAATAAATAAAACCTTTAAAAAAAAAACAAAAACAAAAAGATCATAAAGCCAAATGCACAGTTTTAAGCGATACCTACAGGGAGTAATTTACCAGCGAGGACAGAACTGGGGTGGGGGTGGGAGGGGAATGGGAAATGAAACTAGAGAAAAAAAACTAGAGAATAAGAAAATGTAGGGCACCTGGGTGGCTCAGTCGTTAAGCGTCTGCCTTCAGCTCAGGTCATGGTCCCAGGGTCCTGGGATCGAGCCCCGAGTCGGGCTCCCTGCTCAGTGGGAAGCCTGTTTCTCCCTCTCCCACTCCCCCTGCTTGTGTTCCCTCTCTCCTGTCTCTCTCTGTGTCAGATAAATAAAATCTTAAAAAAAAAAAAAAAAAAAGCCTAGGAATTCCCTTGTAAGAAGCCAGAGGGAATGTGTCTGAGTCAGCACCGGCCTCTCTTTTGTGACAGTATGCAAATTGCCGATGGCAGAGTTCAAGTGCATTCAAATATGTGGCATTTTTCACAGCTCATTGTACTTTATATCTTGCATTTCTGAAAATCACTTGAGATTTGCCTACATAATAAATTTCCCTTTCCTGGTCATAAAAAAAGATGGTAGATTTACAGTCAAGTCTATTTCCTTCATGAAAGTCACAAAACGAAAGCTTTTGGCTTTTTCCTCCATTCTCTCTGCCTGTGCATCGTAAATGAAGAAGATAATAGAGAGACGTGAGGGTAGCAGGTAAAGGTAACCTCATGAACTCACAGACAGCAGAAATAGAGGTGCCTGTTTTTAACACAAATTCCCATCTTTCATGTCTTCTGGCTTGCTTTCACTCCCAACCCCTTTAACTGGACTGCTGTGAAGACTTGTTACATGAAATTGAACTTGCCTGGAAGGAAGCTATTGCTTAGCAGATTTTTCTAAACTGAGAAAATAGCCTAAGAATCATAATTATTAGCACTAAGGACACAGCGACGGAAAAGGACACATTGGCAGAAGGCCCAGAACTCAGGCCTTCTTACCTGTGTTGAGTGCCCTAGTTTCTGAATTTCAGAGCTTTTGTCAGAAACCTCGTGCTGCTGACACATTGTTCTTTGAGCCTGTCAAGTTTTCACTTCTCTGGAGACGTCTTGTCAACATAATTTTTAAGGTCCTACAATCTAAAACCCATATTGGGAGCAGAAATTAAGCAAGTTTAGTATTGAAGGCCTGTTATGTCCCAGACACTATGCCAGCCACAGGACATACCGTAGTGAACAAGACACATAAATCGTATCTCGACGGTGCTTTCAGAACTGCCAAGAATCATGCCAGCTAACGTTTTCATGGCATTTCCTCTGTGTTCCAGAAGGCATCATTCTAAGTGTATTGATTTATGTTTTATAGGACATTGAGCCTATTACTGTCCCCATTTGATTGATAAGGAAACTGAGGCACAGAGACGCAACTACGTGTCACAGCCAGGACTGGCATCCAACTTTACCTAAGTAATTCCTAGTGTTGCCAAGTACTGCAGAAGGGCACAGGAAGGTGCTGGGGAGCTCTTGCTGATAGGATTTCAGCTAATCCAGGGGCTCAGGTGGGGGAGGAGTTAGGGTGGGACTGACTCAGGCAAAGGCTGTCCTTTTCTATTGTATCCACGTGCCACGGAGCGGGAGTCCAAGGACCCAAATCAGCAGGAGACAATCAGTGTCTGACAGGCATCTTTTAAAAAAAATCGTTGAATTTGACTATCTTTAGGCTGAGCAGCTCTCTCTAGTTTGCTGTCTTATGCTCCGTTCACTTTCTTCATCTCCACTTAGCTACCTTATGGCTTGACCCCTGTGAGTTTGTTATCCTGATCTTTTCTGGGCTCCACTTCATTTTAATCAGTAGACTCTTGATTGCAGGTGACAAAACCTGATAAAGCTTGACCTTACAGACAAAGGAAAATTTACTGATAGGCTCCAGGTTCTTTTTACATAACTACAGGAAAGGCAGGATTGACAGCCTCAGGGACAGTTGGACCCTGAATCCTGGTGCTGCCAGAGGTATCTGGATGTCTCTTTGACTTCTCCCGCAGATTGCTTCCTCAGCTTATTGGGAGTGTGGCCACCAAAAGCTCCTAAGCCTCTGGGCCAGAAAGGGGCTACCTCTCTTCCCTTGAGTCCACTTTGGAAAATCCACAGGATGTTCTTACGTAGTTCAAATGTCTACCCTTGGACCAATTAATTTGGCTGGAAAGACCAGGCATGTTGATTATCCAGCTTTGGGATAGAAGTCAACCAGCTTTGGTGATTGTAAACTGGGTATCCCCATTATCTTTTATATAGAATATTCCCCCATTATCTATTATATAGAATATTCCCAGTGTTGCTTTTTATGTCCACTGCTTGAAAGCTCCTTCTCTTGATCAGAGTAATTTGCTTGGCCCACAAAGCATTTTCTTTCAGGAGCTTATAGTGCTGTGCTGGTGATTATAACATAATGCACACAGAATGTGTTCTGTTGGTTTGCTCCACAAAATGGATCTTTCCCCACTCCTTCCTCAGCCTTCTTATTTAGGGGTCTCCTGTGCAAAGTCAACACTTTAGAATGTCCCAGAACCTCAGCTTTGAAGGCACTAAGAACTCTCTCGGTGCAGTAGTTGGAAGATTAGCAAGTTCCAAATTTATGTTTAAACACAAAACACGGAAGAAAGTGACGCACCCCAGGTCACTGTGGTGGCTAGTGCCATGAATTTTTTTTTGCCTGCCCAAGCTCAAAATAAGCTGACATGACTGTTCTGACTTAATGTTGTATCTAAAAATGGAATCACTATGTTGAGGCAGGCTCCTAAGAATCTCATGCGTGTCGTTTGGAGGAGGTGAACAGCACTTTGCCTTTCCCTTGTGGCTTGTCCTCGGTTAAGAGCAGGGGCTCTGCACACAATACGTCTGGATTAAGTTCTGGTTCTTTTTTTTTTTTTTTTTTTTTTTTAGATTTTTATTTATTTATTTGACAGAGATAGAGAGCACAAGTAGTCAGAGAGGCAGGCAGAGGGAGAGGGAGAAGCAGACTCTCCACCGAGCAGGGAGCCTGACGCGGGGCTCGATCCCAGGACCCTGGGATCATGACCTGAGCCAAAGGCAGACGCTTAACCGACTGAGCCACCCAGGTGCCCCTAAGTTCTGGTTCAGCATATGCTTTAGCCTCTCATGCCCCAGTTAACTCTGCAATGACTCTTATACCATAGCTCTGTTGTGTACATCGGCATCTGAAATGGGGATGGTATCTAGCTCAGTAATTGACACAGTCAGTGCTCAGTAAGCTTTAGTTGTCGTCATCATCATCATGCACTGCCCCGGTCCCTTGGCCCAGAGGTTTAAGGGTAATCGTATAAGAAATGGGACAGGGGCCACCTGGGTGGCTCAGTCGAGTTAAGCGTCTGCCTTTGATTCAGGTCGTGATCTCAGGGTCCTGGGATTGAGTTCCGTATCGAGCTCTCTGCAAAGCAGTGAGTCTGCTTCTCCCTCTCACTCTCCCTCTATGCTCATGCTCTCTCTCTCTCTCAAATAAGTAAATCCTTTTAAAAAAGAAAGAAATGGGACAGGGTGTTAGACCAGATGCTTTTCAGAGCTCTGATTTCCTCATCTCATCCTTCCACATTTTGAGGACAAGAGAAAGGGAAGGAAACTGTCATTCCTCAGGCACCTGCTATCTGCCACACACCTTCCTACAGATAACATTCGGTTATAATTCAAGGTTTCCATAGCTGTTCTCTGCTATCTGTCGCACCAGATATGTAAATGTCACGAGCACAAGGTTCGGTTAGTCGTCTTCCTTGCTGGCATGGAGTAGATCCTCTGTAAGCATGTGTTGAATTCAACTTTGCTGGCAACCCCTTATTTAGGTAGCTGTTATTGTATTCTTACTGTTGCTAAAAATGAAGGTTTCCTAGCACTACTGCTGCTAATAAGTGGTGGAACCAGTCTGAACCCAGATTTTTCTGGCGACTATTCCAGTGCCCTTTTTATTTACAAGTGCAAATGAGGGTGAATTCAACCAATTAGTAGTAGCTCTGTGTGACATGCAAATTGGGTTTTTAAGTCTTTAACTGGGGAAGTCAGCTCCTTTGTCCCATGCTAGTTAATCTGGGTTTAAACAAAGGTAGACTTGCAGACATGCAGTATCATTTTCAGGTAGAGGCACTGTTGCTCTTCGGAAGGCTGTTTGATCCACACTGGAAGGAGTAATACCAGTGGTTTCCATTTATAAGGCAGGTTAGAAGTTTGATTCTAAAAATTCCCCATGAGCACCATTTATTGACCTTCCCATGTCTGTCTTTTTTCAACTTTGATCCTTTTAAGTGGAAGCCACAGGATCACCTTCACTGGGCATCCTTTCTTTCACGGCTGTCTCTGACATCCACCCAGGTGCATTTTAAGATTTGAGTTCCTGAACTTTGATTCATTCAGCACTGGCCCTTTATCAAGCTCACAGTCTATTCTGCCATATGTTGAAGAAACAAATAAGACAAGGTGGCTCAGGCGTTAAGCGTCTGCCTTCGGCGCTCGGGTCGTGAAACCAGGATCCTGGGATCGAGCCCCACATTTGGCTCCATGCTCCGCGGGAAGCCTGCTTCTCCCTCTCCCACTCCCCCTGCTTGTGTTCCCTCTCTCGCTGTGTCTCTCTGTCAAATAAATAAATAAAACCTTAAAAAAAAAAAAAAGTCAAGTCATACTAGTATATGGGAGACAGACACATAAAAAGATACAAAACAGTGTTGCATAAATTGTAAGAAAATAACTTAGTCATGCTATGGAAGGGGCACTGCCCAGGGGCTCAGGGAAGAATTACGCATGACGTAACTTGTGAATTCATGTCATGTAATCTGTTTAGGAGCACAATTTGGGGCCTGGGGGGGGGGGGTTGTTGGGAGGAGTTCTAGAGTGTTTGTCCAATATGGCAGAAACTGAGAGAGAATCTATATCTAAATGAGAAAGAGCTATGATCCTAAAAAAATAAGTGGGCAGATAAGGGAAATCACAATAACCCCGGGGACCTAGGCTGCAGGCTCAGGATATTATGTGCTGGGGTTAAATTTCTCAGGTGTAAACCAGTAGGGAATTGATGAGACAGGATGAGATTGTAACCTAATCCAATAATAATAATGAGTGGCTGGGCATGACCTGATCATTATCTCAGGGTATGTCAGTACGTTCAAAAAAGAAACCAGGGTGGGGGTGGCAGATATCAGATAGTACTCCAGCATTCCCCAAAGGAGAAAGTGTCCTGTCCATGTAATTATTTTCACCAACTCTACAATAGAGTTAGCAATATGGGTGTATCAGAGCTGGATTCCATTTACTATCAACATCAACATCGTTATTACATATTTGTTGTATGCCAGGTACCATGCTAAGTGCTTTTCTAATATTGCCTCATTTAATCCTTACAACATATCTAGAGCATAACAACCTTTATTTTTTCCCATTTTATAAATGAGGAGACTGAGTGAGGCTTGGAGATGTCAGATAATCCGCTCAGGGTTGTAGAACTCTTGAGTCGAGGAACTAGGGTCACAAACAACTACCACTTTGCTATACGAGTCACACCTCTCATCATCTTCAGATAGCTTACCTACCTGCAGTCCGTATGTTAGACCCAAGAGGTGGTGTCTCTCAGACATTTACCACGGGCTACAGTAAGCCCATCCTTTCTCCTATCCAAATCAGTCTGTCTCCATGTTCCCTGCCTTGTCCAAGTCCAAATGCAGGAGTTCATGCCTGAGAGTCAACCATCAGATGATAATTTCCCCTGTAATTTTGCCTGTAAAGAAGGATGGGATATGGTGGGAAGCAGACATAAGCATTCTGGTCAATTTGTTGGTGTCAATAAACCACCCTTTAGGTATGCATTGGTTCCCTGTGTGATTTTGGTAGTTTATTTCTCTCTAAAATCTGGACTCTGCACTTTTCCGTGGGATTCAGGACTAACTTAACTCTGTATCTTCCAGTGTCTTTAGTGACTTTGAGGGAAAAAAAGTTCTAATATCAGAGTTCAAACCCTGAAAGAACTAAATATTCAGTATAAATACAGATGCAGAGATTACTGGAATGGCAAAAGAAGAAAAAACTCCAGCTGAAGTGACCATCAGTGGGTATCTGATAGGTTTAAAGCCTGATAGATCTGAAAGGGCCCAAAAGAAGCATTTGGAAATGACAAGGCTGCATTCATTAATGGGAGGGACTTGGTTCAGACGGATGAACAGAACTTTTATGACTGGTGCTTTGGTCATTTTTGTAATAGAGCCAAAGCCCCATGGTGTTTGCTAAAGCTGGAGCGAGCACTTGAGCCCTACAATGCCACTAACTGGTTATATCTTTTACATTTTAGGATGACATCTCCCAGGTGGCTGGTCAGGGCGTGGTGGCAGGTCACCAGAAGGCACTGGAGTGCCCAACTGACAATGTACGTAATTTCCCCTTTAGGTATTGCTCAACTGGGATGGTGTGCGTTATAAATGGGTTCCAGAAGAAAAGGAAGTGATTGCAATGAAATCAGACTCTCTATTACTTGCTGGGAGGTTATGGTGTGTCTTAGAATTTGAAGTCAACCCACAGCCATATCATTGATTCTGTGCAAGGTGTGTGGAAATATTCTCTGTGCATCTTCCTGGGCCAATACCCTGAACAGGTGTTTAAAAGTGAACCGTCCCTACAAACACACCTGCACTTAAATTCCAAGAGTGCCATGTCTTACTTAATGTCGTTAATAAAAAATCTTAAGTGGGAGAATTTGTAGTTCTGTAAAAGTATAAATACAGTAACTTTGGTGTTCCTTACAGTTTGAGTTCACTTCTCTTTTTTTTTTTTTAAAGATTTTATTTATTTATTTGAGAGAGAGAATGAGATAGAGAGCATGAGAGGGGATAGGGTCAGAGGACGAAGCAGACTCCCCGCCGAGCAGGGAGCCCGATGCGGGACTCGATCCCGGGACTCCAGGATCATGACCTGAGCCGAAGGCAGTCGCTTAACCAACTGAGCCACCCAGGCGCCCTCACTTCTCTTAAACTATAAATTTCTGTCTGTCAAGTTTTTGTACTTCTGTTGCTGTTGAGTTTTTTCTTTTTAAAATCTTGATTCTCATTTCTTTGTGCTAGTTGATACCTTCATGCTACTAAAATTTACATTATTACTGTATTAGCTATTTTTATGTTTAAGGAACTAGAGCTTACATGATATTTCAAACACTGCCAAAGAAAATGCCTTTGAAAAGTCTCCAAACTTATATGCTAAAAACCGAAATAAAAATGATTAGGTATATGGGTGCCTGGGTGGCTCAGTCAGTTGAGCATCCAGCTCTTGATTTTGGCTCAGGTTATGATCCCAGGTTTGTGGAATCGAGCCCTCCATCGGGCTCCACACTCTGCAGGGAGTCTGCTTGAGACTCTCCCTCACCCCCTGCTCACTCACGTGCTCTCTCTCTAAAATAATTTTTTTTTAAAAAAATGAGTAGGTGTAGGGGTGCCTGGCTGGCTCAGTTGGTAGAAGATGCAACTCTTCATCTAAGGGTTTTGAGTTTGAGCCCCATGTTGGTGTAGAGATTAGTTAAAAATAAAATCTTAAAAAAAAAAAAAAAACTTCAGGGGCGCCTAGGTGGCTCAGTCAGTTAAGCGTCTGCCTTCGGCTCAGGTCATGATCCCAGGGTCCTGGGATCAAGCCCCACATCGGGCTCCCTGCTCAGCGGGAAGCCTGCTTCTCCTTCTCCTCCCTGCCCATGCTCTCTCTCGCCATCTCTGTCACTATCTCTCTCTCTCTCAAATAAATAAATAGATAAAATCTTTCAAATCTAAAACTTTTAAAATGAGTAGGTATAGAAAGAGCCTTAAAAATAACCAGATTGGATCAAATGGAAATGTGTAAGCAAATTTTTTTTTTAAGACCAGAATTCACTATTAATGTGCTAATGCTTCATATGCTGCCACTTATCTCAAGTCACATACCAGACATCCCTAAAATGTTATAACCATAGAACTTTAGAACTAGGACAAATCCTAAACACTACCGGCCCTTTCTTTTCCATGCCGAAAAACGAGCGCTTAAATCAAGTATTGTCCTTTCGGGAAAGTGATTATGACCCTTTTCCATGGCTGCAGAAGAGAACCAGCCGACGTCAGTGGGCAGCACCTCTGTGAGGCTGTGTCAGCTCATTATGAAGAACTTCCCCAGCCCTTGAGATGTTCCAAACCACCCGGACGGTTTTTAATCAGGAGCTGGCTGGTCGTTTATTTATTTATTTATTTATTTTTAAAGATTTTATTTATTCACTTGAGACACAGAGATACAGAGAGGGAGAGAGAGAGCATGAGCAGGGAGAGAGGCAGAGGGAGGAGGAGAAGCAGGCTCCCCGCTGAGCCAGGAGCCTGATGTGGGGCTCGATCCCAGGACCCTGGGATCATGACCTGAGCCGAAGGCAGATGCTTAACCATCTGAGCCACCCAGGCACCCCTGGCTGGTCGTTTATTATCAAAAGACATGAAGACATTAATAGCTATTATCTGTTGAAATCTTAAACTGTTCCTGGCATAGTGATAGGTTTATTTATGTCCTTTTCTCTTTGATCTTTTGAACAAGCTCACAAGGTTTAGAAATATCGCTCCCAATTTACGGATGAGGAAGTTTAGGTGTAAGGAGGTGAAGTGACTCTCCTGTGGCCACACAGCTAATCAGTACTAGCAAACTCAACAGTTCATATCTTCTTTGAGTGGTGATTTTTGTTTTCCCACCCTAAATGAACTGTAGACTCTTTCCCCAAAAAACACTGATAAACGTAATTTTAGTACAACACATGACTTTTATAATTCCCAAAATGTCCTTTGTGGATCTCTTAGAAACCCATTTACCCTGGGTGAAGAATCCATGGTTTAACTTTAAGCAGTAATTCTTAAATAGAACTTGCCTGGGCTCCACCTAGGTGCCAATTTATTTGGTCTAGGATGGGGCTGGGGGGAGAAATCCCAGCATCTTAAAAAAAAAAACTCCCTGGCAATTTCTGTTATGAAGACAGGGTTTGAGAACCACTGGTTTAGTTAGATTGGATAACCTAGAAAGTCCATTCCAACTCTTCATGTTTGAATAGAAGACATTAAACAGAAAATCCAACCTTTCTTATCTTTCATTCTAAGTAGTTTGGGTTTGTGCTGATGGGTGAGTCACAGGAACACACATTCCATCTATCACCACACCTACCAACAAGAGGTCAGCCTCTAAAAATTTATGTTGGATGTTTCACTTGGTTTTATGGACTGTTTCCTTATTTTTTAATTGAGTTCAGTGCTATCACTATCTGTTGGAAACGTATTATGCACAATGCAATGGGATGCAACCTGGAGCTGAGATATAACGATTAGCACAAACATTACTGTTTTAAAAATCACATGATTCTGGGGCACCTGGGTGGCTCAGTCAATTAGGTGTCTCTTGGTTCTGGCTCAGGTCATGATCTCATGGATAGGGCTCTAGGCTCAGCAAGGAGTCTGCTTGAAGATTCTCTCCTTCTGCCCCTCGCCTCCCACTCATGCACGTTCTCTCTGTCACTCTCAAATAAATAGGGATGCCTGGGTGGCTCCGTCGGTTAAGAGTACTTGATTTCGGCTCAGGTCCTGATCTCAGGGTCCTGGGATCGAGTCCTGTGTCGGGCCCTTTGCTCAGCGGAGAGTCTGCTCCCTCTGCCTGCTGTTCCCTCTGCTTGCTGTTCCCTCTGCTTGTGCTGACAAATAAATAAAATCTTTAAAAAATTAAAGTGGTTAAAAAAATAAATACATCTTTTTTTAAAATCGCTAAGAACGCTTTAGCATCTTTGTTATTGATGTTCTTTTTAAAGGTGATAGAAAACAAAAGTTGAACATAAGTACTGTATGAATTAAGATTAGGCTCAATCTCTCCAAGAAGTTTCTCTTCTGTATCAAGTATGGGTGTAATCAGTGTGAGGATGATACGCTGTCTCCACAGTATCACACACTCAGGCACTTCTTATCTGATTACCATCCTCAAAAAAAAATGCGTCCAGTTTTGGGTCTGAGACGGCTGCTCGGATGTTGTCATCCCATCTGCATTCCAGTTTGGGAGAAGAGGAAGGCAGGATCCTTATCCTGCAGAAAATGACCTGAAAATTGTACAGTTCGCATCTGTTTTCATCCTACTGACCAAAACTTAGCCTGCAGATGTATCTAGCTTCAAGGACACTAGAAAATATGGTCCTCAGAGTAATTGATATCTAGGTGGTTCCGTTGTTCAGTTTTCTGGTAGTAAACCCATATTTGTCATTTTTCCCCTTCCCTCTGAAAATATATCTTTGAGTAAGTCTTCTTAAGTAGGTATATGGTCATTATTAAGTGTTGGTGAGAAAAACTACAGAAAAGAAAATGAACATCCATAGAAGCAGTGCCTAGCAGCTGTTTGAGAAACATTTTAAATCTGTATCGTTCTGGGGCACCTGGCTGGCTCAGTCAGAAGAACTCACAACTCTTGATCTCAGGGTTATGAGCTAAAGCCCCCAATGGGGGTGGAGATTGCTTAAAAATAAAAATAAGGGATGCCTGGGTGGCTCAGTTGGTTAAGCGTCTGCCTTCGGCTCAGGTCATGATCCCAGGGTCCTGGGATCGAGTCCCACATCAGGCTCCCTGCTCGGCGGGAAGCCTGCTTCTCCCTCTGCCATGGCGTTCTCCTGCTTGTGCTCTGTCACTCTCTCTGACAAAAAGATAAATAAAATCTTTTAAAAATATATAAAATAAAATAAAAAATAAAAATAAAAACATAATTTGTAGCGTTCTTTAGCTACTACTGACTTTTAATCTGACCTCTTCCTCTAAATGGCTGTGTGATTTCAGACAAGCCACTTGACATGGTTTCTTTATCTGGAAAAGAAAGTAATATTGTCTAACTCTCCAGGTTGTTCTCAGGATTAAAAGAATTCATGGATGTAAAAGTGTTTTTAAAAACTGGAAAGCACGACACAGATACACAATGGCTGGTGTTCTAGTTTTTATATACTGCACGGTGCCTTGTATTGAAGCATAGCCTTCCACTGACAGAATCTTGAGGTGTCATTGTTCTGGAGCAGTTACCTTGATCCTATTTCTAGACTCCAGGGACAGCCTGGTGCTTCACTGCCTCCACCAGAATCTTCCAGCTGGGGATGGGTTCCCTGGCTAACTACAGATCCAGAAGGCAGGTCAGGTCACTACCTATGTTTCTTAACTGCCTGTTAAGCGAGCATGGAGTCCTTTTGGTTTTTCTCAGTTTTCTAATACTAATATTCATTGGAGGTATTATCCACAAAAATCCAGAATTACGAGTTAACTTTCCAAAGCTCACACAGCAAAGGTCTCTGTACCTTCATTGAATTACAAATTCGTTTTCAACTCTGAGTTTCCATGTCTTCAATTGTGCTCTTCTATATCCATTCAGCAATTCATTCATTCATTCATCAAACATTTATTGAGGGTCCACTATGTTCCAGGTACTGGGAATCAAGGGTGAATAAGGTATAGTTCTTGGAGGTGAATTAAAATGTTCAGTGTACCTGGCACTTAGTAGACTTTGAGTGGATGCTAATTTCCTCTTCCTGGCCCTCATGTTGCTCAATTAACCTGCCTAATGCATTTAACTATTGTGGATGTATCCAGAAGAGAAGGACATTGTTGTATGCTCAGAACATCTGCAGCATAGATTGCTTTTCAGTGGGCACAACATGGGTATGTGGACTTCACATCGATTTCATCAGAATCAATGGAAATTGTAAAAATTTTTGTTCTGCTTCCCAGCCCCAGCATTGTATACAGACCACAATGATAGAGTATCATCAGCTGTTATCCTTCCCTTCCTTCATCCATCCTTCACTGAACATCTTAGATGTCAAGTTAAATAGGGAAGCATGGGGGATGGGACAGAAATCATCCTAACTTCCTCCTGCCTCCTCTCCCGCTCTAAATTCTCGGACAACATTATTGGAGTGCCACCATTGTTTTGGTAACAACACACCAGTTTTAAAGTCTTATCCTTTGGTTTTCGTTCTCCTCTTTGACGTTCCTCTAATTTTCCTTTCTTTTGTAGGCTGTCAGCCAGATGAAACAGCAAAAATATTCAACAAAAGTCTCCTTCAGTTCACAAGAGTTATCTTTAGCACCAGCTCCATCATACCATTCCACGGATGTGGATTTCACAAGCTATGGTATGATTCTTTCTGTGAGCCGAACTGAAATTGACTCCTCCAACATGAGAAAAGGAGGGGATGATGATATCCTGGAAAGAGCACTGGACCAGGAGTCAGGAAGCCTGGCTCTGCATCCCTCCTCCACTTCCTTAGCTCCAGGACGTGGGCAGGTCACCATTTTCCTCACCTGCTACTGGGATTGCCCAGGGCTTATTGAGTATGAAAGTGCTAGAACCAAAAAAAGGCCCTCAGTAAATACTGTTTGCATATGAAGCTTACAAATTACTCTGTAATCGCTCCAAAAGATTGTGTTTAGTGTATGAGTATTATCTCCTAAAAATCATATTCAGTCAAATTGTTAGCCTTGCATATGTTGATGTAAGTGATTTGAAGACTGTTAATTTTCAGTGCTTAAAGACATGAGTATTCGCTTTCTCTCTTTGAATTCCTGGCATGAATTATGCTGACTGGCAGTTGAAAATAGAATTGCAAAATGAATAATGAGTATTTCCACTTTGCTTTTATGTGATGTAAGTCCATAAAAAAAAGTGGCCTATTTAAAACACTGGGCTCACCAGTGGCGAAGCACAACCCTGCATGAATTTAGCAGGCCTAACACCTTTATATATTTGTCTTATGCATATTTTTTCAGAAATATTAACTCAATAAAAACTTTAGCAAGCAGGTATTATTCTAAAGTACTGGGTTTTTACTAAAATACTTGATGAATGTGGTCAGCAAACTTTGACCCATGGGTCAGATTTGGCCCACCATCTGTTTTTGTGTGGTCTGCAAGCTGAAAATGGTTTTCATATTTTTAAGAGGTTGGAAAAAGTCAAAGGAGTATTTCATGAAAATTATCTGAAACCCAGACTTCCCTGACCATAAATAAAATTTTATTGGACTACTCCTTTGTTTACCTGTAGTCTTAGGGTTGCTTTCACACAATGAGGATAGCATTGAGTAGTTCAGCAGAGAATGTATGGTCTGTAAAGCTCAAAATACTGACCACCTGGCCTTTTACTAAGAAAGTAACCACAATGTTGACCAATTGAATTTTGATAAGATGCATCACATATTTATATCTTGATAACAAATTAATCCCCCATAATTTAATCTATGGAAATTCTACTCATTTGGTCATCTACTTACCAAACGTTTATCGGGGGCTTGGTATATCAGGGTTTGGGCTGGCCGTATGGGAGAAATACATACCAACCCTGACTCAGGACTGGCCAGGGTGAGGCAGAAGTGAAAGAAGAGAAATGCCATCCCCAGCATCTCTCTTCTCACTCAAGAGGCTAACTAGTCATTTACAAAAGGAGTATAAACTTTGTAAAGCATTTATGAAATTAGGCACTATTGCACATTGTTTTTATTGTAAATGAATGGAAAATGGAGTGTGAAATACATTTGCTGCCAAAAGATCTAGAGTCAGATTAGGTTTATAATTTAATACTCTCCTTCTAATAGGGCATTTTTTATTGTTACCGAGGTTGTGTCACTAAATTTCTCACTCTTAACTAGGAGGCCATTAGCTTAATAAATGCCATGCGGTCAGAAAGAGCAACTGTATGCGTTATGCCAGTTGCTGGACTGGGCACCACACACACATTGTTCATTTACTTCCTATTAGAAAGCAGCTCGCTACGTGCATTTTTCGGGTGAGGAATGAGCCTCCATTTTTACCCACCTATTAATTGCCTTCTGGGGAGCTTAAATCCACGTCCCCACCACTCCAAAACCTGCTTTATTATTATTCTTGCTGAGTCAGAGCAGAACCCTCCACAGGCTTACCTAGAACCTCTCTCCTTTTGTTGAATATCAGGGATTGGCAAACTTTTTCTGTAAAGAGCCAGATAGTAAATATTTAAGGCTTGTGGACCATATGGTCTCTGTCGCAAGTACTCAGCTCCGCTGTCGCGGGATGCTAACAGCCGTAGACTGGAAGTAAATGGATTAGCAGGGCTGTGTTCCAATACAACTTCATTTATGGACATTGAAATTTGAATTTCATGTAATTTTCACATGTCTTGAAATGTTATTTTTCTTTTCACTTTTTTTTTCAACCTTTTGAAAATGTGAAAATCATTCTTAGCCTGTAGTCCATAGTGTGGGGGCCCTTGCTGGGACAGATGTTTAATGAGCTTTGAGGATCCCAGTTTGGCCCCTGTGCATTAGCTGCAGCTGGCCAAAAGGTGGGGCCCTTTATTCTCAGCCCTTAACTAAATTCTATCCCAGGGTAAGAGTCAGTACTCATGATGATCGAACTTAGTTGTCAAAAAAGATGACATTCTTTGGAGGCTCCTTATTTGTACAAGAAGCTCTTGAAGCTAACATTTTGAATATTTTGATTTTCCAATTAGTTGGGTTCAGTCATCTGGAAAATACACATATGTAGAAGTTATGCTGGATAAAGGGGTTGTATTAAACATCTTTTCCTAGCCAGTAAATATTTTTTTCTCATTTTTTTTTTTAAGATTTTATTTATTTGACAGAGAGAGACATAGCAAGAGCAGGAACACAAGCAGGGGGAGTGGGAGAGGGAGAAGCAGGCTTCCCGCCAAGCAGGGAGCCCGATGTGGGACTCGATCCCAGGACCCTGGGATCATGACCTGAGCCGAAGGCAGACGCTTAACGACTGAGCCACCCAGGCGCCCTTCTCTCATTTTTTAAAGAAACCCAATCTAAAACAGTGATTTGGGGAAACCTGGGTAGCTTAGTTGGTTGAGTAACCGACTCTTGATTTCAGCTCAGATCTTGATCTCAGGGTCGTGAGTTCAAGCCCCACGTTGGGCTCCATGCTGGACATGGAACCTACTTAAGAAAAATAAATAAATAAAACAATGATTTTAAAAAGTAAACCATGGGACACCTGGCTGGCTCAGTCAGTAGAGCATGAGACTCTTGGTCTCCAGGTTGTGAGTTCCAGCCCCATCTTGAGGGTAGAGGTTACATAAAAAAAAAAATTTAATGTTAAAAATTTAAATTAAACATAAAAAATTAAATCTTTTTTAAAAATTTAAAAAGTAAACCTTTATAAAGTAGGAGTAACTCCTTTAACAAGTTTTTCAGCTGTGGACCCGGCAATTAGTTCTTGAATGTTGTGTTTATGACAGTTTTGTTGTTTTTTTTTTAACTATGTATATGTTTCGGGATCATTGTTAGGTAATTCTTATCTTAACATCATACTTTATTGATGAAATCCTTTATATATCTTAATTCATGATATGCTCTAACTGAAAGTATTTAAGCACTAATTCTTCTTAGTATCTTCTAACTATAACCCAGAATCTTCTGTCATACCAGTCTTCATTTTCATTATAACAGACGCCTATATGTACTTAATCATTTAATCATCTTACATCTTTCCGTATGAGTTTTCAGGGTATGTTTTAAGCTTAAAAAAATTTCAAGTACACTTAAAATAGATGATTGAGTAAGGGGGGGGTGGTTACTGTTTTCATCTCAAAAGCGTCGGGTTTCATCCCTTCCTGAAAGGGCGTTAAGGACCCAGCTCTTTGCTGCATGGTGCTCAGCAGGAAAAGAGTGAAATGACAAACATGTGTAAACCCTGTGCTCCCCAACTAACGGAGTGTGCGTGCCGGGCTGCATCCCCTGCTTGCCCATCATTCTGTGTTTCATCCTTCTCCAGGTGGTTTCCAGGCCCCTCTGTCGGTGGACCCAGCCACCTGTCCCATTGTTCCTGGCCAGGAAATGATTATAGAAATATCCAAGGGACGTTCAGGTCTTGGTCTCAGCATTGTGGGAGGAAAAGACACACCTTTGGTAAGTTCCTAGAAGTGAAGTATATCCGCTGTCACAGAGTTCCTTGTTGAGCCTCATTATGGCCTTTATCACTTCTGTGGAAGAATTGGCTTCTTTGTGGTATGGAAAAAAACATAATTACAGATATGCATGTATATTCTGGCCAGCTTTCAAGTTTTTCTCAGTGTTTCATTTTCACCAGGATTTTCTCTACCTTGAGTATTTTTTATAAATGCTTATTATTTTTTTTAAAGATTTTATTTATTTATTTATTTGACAGAGAGAGAGACACAGCGAGAGAAGGAACACAAGCAGGGGGAGTAGGAGAGAGAGAAGCAGGCTCTCCGCCGAGCAGGGAGCCCGATGTGGGGCTCGATCCCAGGATCCTGGGATCATGACCTGAGCCAAAGGCAGACGCTTAATGACTGAGCCACCCAGGTGCCCCTATAAATGCTTATTAGACCAACAACACTGTAGCAGCATTTAGAAATACTATAACAGGATCTAGGGGAGTGTGGGTGGCTCAGTTGGTTAAGCATCCGACTCTTGATTTCAGCTCAGGTCATGATCTCAGGGTCATGAGTTTGAGCCCCAAGTTGGGCTCTGCGCTCGGCACAGAGTCTGCTTTAAGATTCTCTGTCTTGGGACGCCTGGGTGGCTCAGATGGTTAAGCATCTGCCTTCAGCTCAGGTCATGATCTCCGTCCTGGGATGGAGCAGGCTCTCTGCTCAGCAGGGAGCCTGCTTCTCCCTCTCCCTCTACTACTCCCTCTGCTTGTGCTCGCTCTCTCTGTCAAATAAATAAATAAAATCTTAAAAAAAAAAAAAAGATTCTCTCCCTCTCCCCCTCTCCATCCCCCCAGCTCACATGCATGCTCGCTCTTTCTCTCCCAAATCTGCTAAATTATAAAATAAACATTTTTTTAAAAAGAACAGGATTTAGGCCAGTGTCTGGTACCTACTAAGTGTAAGATAAGTATGAACTGTTATTATTATGATCATCATCATCATTTAATGGAATGCTAGACAACAATATGTATCAATTAGTCTAGGACAATTTAGGTTTTGCTTTATTCTAACCATGTTCATGTCTACTCATAATTTTAAAAAAATTAGAATGTTAGTTTTTGCTTGGATGATGGATCTTTGATTATTCATTGTGTGTGTGTATGTGTGTGTGTATTTTAGGGAAGGGGAGGGGCAGAGGGAGAGAGAATCTTAAGCAGGCTCCATGTCCACGCAGAGCTCGATCTCACAACCCTGAGATCATGACCTGAGCCGAAATCAAGAGTCACTTAACCTACTGAGCCACCCAGGTGCCCTATATTTTAATGTCACTACTCATTACCATTTTTTGGTAAAACTTTCTGTATTTTGATTTATAAAAATGTGATGAATCAACGCATATCTCTTTGAATAAGTAATACATACATATTATACTCAGTTAAACTGACACAAAAGGATATAAAGTAGAAAGCAAATCTCCCTCCAACCCTTTCCCCCCTAGCCCTGCCGTCCAAACCCATCCTGGGCCTCTCCCTAGAGATGAGTTTTCTTCTTCTTTTTTTTTTTTTTAAGATTTTATTTATTTATTTGAGAGAGAGAGCAAGTACATGAGAGGGGGGAGGGTCAGAGGGAGAAGCAGACTCCCTGCCGAGCAGGGAGCCCGATGCGGGACTCGACCCAGGGACTCCAGGATCATGACCTGAGCCGAAGGCAGTCGCTTAACCAACTGAGCCACCCAGGCGCCCCGAGATGAGTTTTCTTCTTAATAAATATGTTTTTAAATGAATATTTTGGTATTTCTTTTGCCCATTTTATTTAGTAAGGAATAGATTGTATATGTCAGATTTACAGGTAAAACAGGTGTAATATGATCAATAAAATGAGTTTTCATTTTTGGCAGGAATATAATATTTCCACGTTAGTACTGTCAGGAGGTGGGGAGATCCCGTTATATTTCTCTGTAGTAACTATTAGGCCCGTGAGGCCGTAGGCAACTCAAGAACCGCTCGGTGCGGCCGAACCCCAGGTCTCCGTGTATTCTGCCTGCTCCCTGTTCTCGGCCCTTTGCCCTCCCGCTATCCCACCTGATCTAGCGAAGGCAACACCACACACCCTCCTAGTGCACAACCTAAACAGGACTGTACTTAGACGCCAGCGTTTGTTTATTAAAGGATTTTATCTCTGTCCACCTGATTAACGTGTTGCTATAACTTTTCTCCTGAGTTGGGGATAATTTATTTCCTGAATTACTCTGCCTTGGCCGTGCGGGCAGAGCCTGCTGTGTGTGGCTTCGTGCATACACGAGGGTATTTCTTCATCGGCTTGGATGAACTGGGGACACCTGGAGTTAACTAGCTCAGCAGCCAGTTTTAGTTCCCACCCTTTCATGGGGTG
This sequence comes from Neomonachus schauinslandi, assembly GCF_002201575.2. Taxonomy (NCBI): domain Eukaryota; kingdom Metazoa; phylum Chordata; class Mammalia; order Carnivora; family Phocidae; genus Neomonachus; species Neomonachus schauinslandi. Next base: position 49,509,655 of record NC_058406.1, read on the forward strand.
AGATTTAAGTACAATTTAAAAATATCGCCTGGACCAGACCACTTAAAGGGAAACTTCTAAAGAAAAGCTTGCCCCTTTCCTCAGCCACAGAAGCTGAGCAGATAGCTTTCCAAGCCAGATAATGAGAAATGCGGAAAAGTTCTGGGGTTGTAAGGAAGTGAATATATATACATATTACATATTTTTAAAGCATATTGTATGTAAATCGTTATCCCAATGTCTTTGGGGTAGTATGCAGAAACTATTGGCCGACCCTGAACATTGGCTGTTCCTACCTTCCAGAGCCTGTTTTCTCATTTTTCCAAAGAGAGATTCCTGAATATTGAATAAACTGAATTTATATAAATCTATATTTGAAATGAACCAGGGAAATTACATTTTAAGGAAATTCTGTAGTGAATTCTTTCATGAAGAGGTAACCCTCTGATTTATTTTTTGTAACTCTAAGTCTGTACTGCTTAAAATAAGGCAGAACCAGATTCCCCATAGGAAATACGGAATTTTTTCCCAATAGATCTCATAGCATGTTTTGCCCAGCTGAATGAGTTTGTTAGCTGATTTTTTTTTTTTTGGCTTTGTTATTAATCTGATTTTGCTTTATGTGGGTGGGTTAGAAAACCTGAATAAGACGTGCCCGTGCTACTTTTGGGGCTCCACCGTTGCACGTACTCGTGGAACTGGCCACCAGCTTGGGGCTTCCGCTGTCCACATCACCTACTGCTTCCTGGCTGAGGCTGTTTGCTAAATACTATGCTCTGCTTCTGCTTCTCTGGCCACCACGAGGCAGCCCACCCCCCGCCAAAAAAAAAAATTAAAAAATTCTTTTTTTAATTCAGCATTCTGAAGTTCATAATATATAGTTCTGCCTTTTGAGGCTGTAAATACCACTGTCCTTGGAAGGATAAGTACCACTTAAAAATGAGAAATGGGACATAGCTTTTATTTCTTAACCCCAGGTACCTCGTCAAAAGCTGTAAGTTAGACTCACGAGTTATATATAGCCATGTCGTTTTTTGGTGAAGCTGAACAGCACGGGCGGGTTGGAAGGTGCTTTAACAAATAAAAGATTGTTTACCACAGTGAAGATCTTTTTTTCCTTCCAAATTTTGACATGGAATATGCAGCCTCAGGTCACATTATCCAGTGGGGTCATGAGACTGCACCTAGTCAGCAGGAAGTTAGCAAATGAAGTTGAGAGCATCTGAAAGGAAATTGTGGACAGTGTTGACCCACTGTCAAAAGTACCCTTGCACTTGTCTTTGCACATTTGATTATGTGACGCACCCTTACTTCAGCTCTGACATTCTGAGTGCTGGTGACCCTTCTTAAAGAGCATCTGCTGCAACCCGCCCAGTTTGGGTTTCTGGGTCCTCTTTGTTGTGTATCCAACAGACACTTTTGCCATCTTTGGAGGAATTAAGCCTCTGGCACTTGGTCTTGACACCACATCAGTCCTATCTGCTATAAATAATTGCTCTGGAGCCAAGGCAGATGGTTTCTGAGATCAGAGAGGGAGATCTCACTTAGCATCCCAGTGTGTTTGCAGCCAGTCATCTAAATGGGCCTTTTAAACACCAAGATAATGGTGAGGGTGAGCCTCTGGGGAAGGTTTATGAGTGCACCTGGACCCAATCCTCAATGACAGACTTCTACCTCTGTTGTTTTAATCCTCTGATGTGCTCCCAGGTCTGCTTTTCGTGAATGTGGCTCTTACGTATGTTTCCGTAAAGGCTGCCCTTTTCTTAGTACCAAGGACATAAAGTTGAGTGAAATAACCCTGTCCTTACACTGTCAGTCAAGTTTATTCTACTACCTTCAGTGTTGATGGTCTAATATAAGGGACCAACCAATGAAAAATCCTAATAAGGACTATTAAAATAGGAATTTTTCTCTGGAAAGTAGAAAAAAGTACAACTAGGGGCATCTGGGTGGCTCAGTCAGTTAAACTTCCAACTCTTGATCTCAGCTCAGGTGGTGATCTCAGGGTCTCGAGTTTTAAGTCCCGCCTACACACAGAAAGAAAGGAAGGAAGGAAAAGAAAGGAAAGGAAGGAAGGAGCAGGGTGGCTTATAAACAACAGGACTCCAGGTCTCACAGTTCTGGAGGCTGGAAGTCCAGGGTCAGGTGAGGGCCCTCTTCTGCATTGTAGACTTCTCATATCCTCACAAAGTAAAGGGAGCCTCTGTGAGGCCTCTTTTATAAGGGCATTAATTTCATTCATGAAGACTCTGCTCTCATGACCTAATCACCTCCAAAAAGTCCCACCTCCTAATACCATCACATTGGGCATTAGAGTTTCTACATGTGAGTTTAGAGGGGCACACAGCAAGGAAATCAGATAAGGTATAAAATAGATAGTATATTTATTTATATTATTTCCTTCCATCCATCCACCCACCCATCATCCTACCCCTCCCCACCACCACCGCCACTCTTTTTGGTCTTGGAGTGCTAGTTTGCATGAAATCTTGCAACGCAGAAGACTTGACATACTCTGCCAAATGAAAGACTGAGGACCCTTACCTCTTATGATGCTCACCACATATTTCTTAAGCCTCTCCCTGAATCCTTCCATTCCCCCTTCTCTGAAATGTTTGCTTGCTGATGAGAAGTTTTATCTCTAGTGTCCTCAGAAGAAGTAAAACATAGTTCTCCAGTGTCATTTTGTTGGAGTTATTTTATTATCAGCCTTGGGAAGAGAAATAAAAACTTAAACATATTTTTTATCTGAGTATTGGCAGACTTGGACTGTTCTTGGGATTGAACAAGTGAAGTGCAGAAAGAATGACAAAAGGTTCTCCAAGACCCTCACTCTGTGCATTTTCCTTTCTCTGGTTACCATAGCCAAAGGTCCCAGACTGTAGATAATGTGTTATATCAAATCTAATAGGCTGAGTAATGATGCTGATTCTATGGCATCCGAATCCCAGATCTCTAACTGTAGGGCTTTGGACAAGCAACCTAACCCTTCTAGGTTAAATCTGCTTCTTCATTTGTGCAACAGTGGTGACAACAAAATCGACCTCTTACAGTTGGTATGTGGATTAATAAGATAAATAATATAAAGGACTTTTTCCAATGCCTGTATACTGAGTTCCGTCATTATTTTTTTAAAAAAGATTTTATTTATTTATTAGATCGAGCACACAAGCCAGGGCGGGGGGGGGGGGGCCAGGGTCAGATGGAGAAGCAGAGTCCCCGCTGAGCAGGGACCCCAACATGGGGCTCAACCCCAGGACCCTGGGATCATGACTGAACCACCCAAGCGCCCCATGAGTTCATTTATTATTATTATTTTTTTTTAAGATTTTATTTATTTATTTGACAGAGAGAGACACAGAGAGAGAGGGAACACAAGCAGGCGGAGTGGGAGAGGGAGAAGCAGGCTTCCCGCGGAGCAGGGAGCCCGATGCGGGGCTCGATCCCAGGACCCTGGGATCATGACCTGAGCCGAAGGCAGACGCTTAACGACTGAGTCACCCAGGTGCCCCTATTATTGATTATTATTAAACATTCGTATTAAAACCTATCTTCAGGGATGCCTGGGTGGCTCAGTTGGTTAAGCGACTGCCTTCAGCTCAGGTCATGATCCTG